>NC_057799.1:535551259-535604906 GCF_018294505.1 Triticum aestivum
CGAAAGAAAAAAAAAACAGAAAACGCGTTTTGTTTTTCTCTTTCCGAGAGGCATGGCTGTGACTCTCACGAAAGCACAACCGTGCCTCTCACGGAAGTAAAATCGTGACTCTCGCGAAAGAAAAAAACAGAAAACGCGTGTTTTTTTCGTTTCTGAAAGGCACGGCCGTGACTCTCGCTAAAGCACAACCGTGCCTCTCGCGAAAAAAACGTGACTTTTCACGAAATAAAAAAAATAAACGCGTTTTTTCGCGCAATTTTTTTTTCAAAACTTATTTTTTTTGAAACACTAAGGAAGACCGGGAAAAACCAAAACGTCGAAAAAACCGGTAAAAAACTGTTTAAAAAGCCGAAAACGCGTGCGGAAAAATAAAAAAACAAAATCTGAAGGGAGCGTTCAGAGCGCGACACGTGGCGAATGGCTGAGAGCGCGCCAAATGGCGCTGATCGTTGCGAGGCTCCCGAAGAAGCGCTCGTTAACTAGTTGCTCCCGTGATAGGCGCCGGTGCGCTGGCGGAAGCTTTGGGCCGGTCCTTTCTAAACCGTTAGATTAATGCGCTGATGGCCGTTAGATAACCATGGCGCAAAGTCATCGTCTCCACGCACTTATTCTCCGTGCCCGGAAAAAGTGGATCATGGACAAAGTGCAGCTCGCGCGTACCAGCAGCTGTGCCACCGAGCGTGCGTCTCCGGCTCCAGCACCGCCAATCGCCATCGTCGCCGACCTTCGGCATCCTCGGTTCGCAAACTTCGCATCACCTTGTCGCGCAGGTCGCACAAAAATTCACCGCCGCCGCGTTTCACGGCCAGCAACGCCCCTTCCATTGATGTCGCTCGCCATAGCTCGCAGCAAGTTCCAATCTCCCATTGTTGAAGCACATATTGTCGCCAATGGACTTCTTGGACAGCTTGCATCACCATGTCCCAGCAAAAAACAGAAATCAACAACAAATTCCAAATTAGACTATTGTAGCAAAAAAATCGTCGGTTCCAGCAAAATAGATCACCGGTTCCAGCAAAAATGTGCCGCCGCACATCGGTTGCAGCGAAAAATTTCTCTCGTTCCAGCAAAAAAAATGTTGCTTCCAACAAAACTTACAAAGGGTTCCAACAAAAACAAATCAATTGTTGTTCGTTCCAAGCACCGATCGAATATGGTTGCAGCTCCTCGCCAGACCGGTTGCAGCTTCTCCATCGGCTGGTTCCAGCAAAACCGCGCACACCGCCCCAAATCTGTTGCGGCTGGTCACAGCTCCCGCGGTGATGGTTGCAGCTCCCCTGGTGCCGATTCGTCGCCGGCAGGCCTGGCAGGCCATGGTTGCAGCACCTTGTTTCGCCGGTTCCAGCAAATTGGTGTGCTGGTTCCAGCAAAAACTAGTCGCGTCGTCGCACATCGCACGCCCTTGTAGCTCTTGTTGTCACCGGTTCCAGCAAATTGGTTTGCTGGTTCCAGCTTCCTCATTGGTCGGTTGCAACACGTCACCCCCGGTTGTATCTCTCCTCCGGGCCAGTTGCCGTCACGTAGCACAACCCCCGCCGGAGAGCGCGGCAACCGCAACAGAGGAAGCCGACGGGGTTGTGGGTGGCGCACGTCCAGGTCGTCGCCGTGTCGCAATGTGCCGTTGACGCAGCTCGCCATGCCGCTGGAGCCATCGACGCGCGGCGTGCACCTGCTGTCGACGGGTGGCCTTACAGCATACGGGGGAAAACGCAGGGATGGTATGGCGGCCATCGCCGGTGAGCTATTGGGCAGGCTGGATCGGGGCCAACGGAAAGAGATGAGGATGCTACTGGGGATAGAGGAAGGAGAATGAGTGGCCAGAGAAACGCTACGTTGGAGAGATAAAGGAAGTTTGAGGGAGAAAAGCGGCGCATGGGCCCCCGCACGTGACGCTCCGCGTGCGACCGGCCGAGAACTCAGCCGGTCGACCGGATGCAAACGTTTCCCTTGTAGAGTCTATATACTCCGCAGGCTTTCACTGTTCCACTCAACAGGTACGGTAACTTGTACTCAACACTCATGGATTTTTTTTAAACGAAGGCAAAAGCTTTGCCTCATTCATTAATTTACAAGACACCCAACAAACTCGGCATGCGGATTACTCACGTGAAATAAAAGACCCTAACTTCTTTGCGCTGGCGATGACCCAAAGATTGGCCTCGGTGGAGATGGAGGAGAGCATGATTGGCGATGAAGCACTCTTATGCTTAAACACTCTTGCATTATGCTCGTTCCAAATCGTCCATGTGACGAGCACCTTGGCTTGGCGGTTCGACTTACCATCGGCGCAGGTGCTTGCCCACCACGGATTTCGCTCGCTCGCTCCCTATCGGAGTAGTAGTAGCCTAGACCCTAGAGGCCGTGCTGCTATCCTGGAGAAGAACAAAGACAAAAGGAGCGCTGGCACTGTCATGAAACTGCTGATCTCCGTTCCGTGCCGGGGGGCGCACAGAAACGAAGCATGCATGACATGATAACCACGTGGACGTGGACGTGGTGGTCCTGCACGTACCGGCGCACCCAATTTCCCTGGACAGTCACTGTCCCGTCCACATGCCAAGATTCATCAGATTTCCACGCACTCCCTACATTTACTGTGAGACGAGCGAGTGACGACCACGACAGCTCGCTCTGAACTGCAACGGCGCACACATGTTCCTCTCCGGACCCCTCCACTCGACGACCGAGTGACTGTAGCTCGGCCGGTACACGGGAGTGAGGCCGGTGTCATCGTGTCAGCGTCGTCCCCGAGTGGACGAGTGATCCGGCAGAGCTAGCGAGCGCGCAGCCACATCCCACGCCCCGCTGACTCGCTCGCTAGCTCACCGGTGCTAGAGTAAGCCTAAGCGGCGGCGCAGCCACATGTACAGCCTGCGCGCGGCAGGCCTCCACGTACGCACGTCGACCCCACAAGGTGGTTAGCCGACTAGGCGGCCGGCCGGGCGCGAAAGTCCCTTCAATGCCACAGCAACGTACGATCGACGTCGCCCTCGCTTATCCTCCGTCACGAATTGATTAAAATCGGTCATATAATGGCACGGTCGCTAAACAGATCGATAGACTCAGATGGCCATCGATCGGAGATTATATTTATTTATAATAACAAGGAAAAGATCGACATGCATGCAGGAGTACATATCGATCATATCCAGTTGAGCTACATATGCATGCGTGCACGCTAGACCGCGAACGTGTCACCGGCCGTTTCAGAGAGAAAACCTGCCGGTCGACTTCTCTTTCGCCGGAGATCCGTATTGATCGTTCGGTGCACAAGTAGGAGCGCGCAATATCGGAGGAGATACACACTCATACATATATGCAGGAGGTAGCAGCCGTTGGAAGATTTCCCAACTTTCGTTAGACGGGCAGGAGAGAGATATGTATGGTCGCTCTCACGCATAAATTGCTGCGACAAATGCTCGTACACGTACGCAAATCTGCGCGATTAATTCCGGCAGCATGGGTCTTCTGATTGATATTATGACTGATTGATATGCTGGCTGGTCGTTTGGTTGGTGTCGATGCTGCTCATGGGTCTTCTACAGTTCTTAGTTCGATGGGATGATCAAAATTCAAAAGTTGCATATCATGGGCGAACATGGCCGAGGATTTTACTCATTTACAGTAGATCCCTGTCAAAGAAAAGAAAAGGAGAAGCTTGTTTTGATTTTGGTACGTTCTGTGGTAAGCTAGATCCCTGTCGAGAAGCACGTGGTTAATAATATATCGGGCGCGAGAGATCGACATCGATCTCGGTCTCATATCAGCTGAGGACAATCAAGGAGGTCGTGGTCGGTACATGCCACGTCATGATATATGCTTTTCAATAAAAGGTGATTTTTATTCACTCAAATAGAGCATCAAGAAGCACACACCCGACCTCTGCATAGATAGGATGCACCTAGTTAGAGCAACTCCAACGGGCCGACCAAACGGACGGCGCTTTTGTCCGTTTGGGTCGGCCCGACGGACACAAATGTCCGGCGCTGTGTTTGGGTCGGCGCGAGCGCCCAACGCTGGTTTGACCCATTTTGTCGGCGCGCCAAAAAAAAGTTTAAAAGCATTTTAAAAATAAATACACGCATTTAATTAAACATAAAAGCCGGCCACGAAGGCCGGCGAAAGTCCACATTACATTAATTAACATAAAAACACTAAAAACTAGACGACGCGCTGCCCTAGGCGTCTGCGTCGGGGCCGGTGAGGTCGATCAGTGTCGGCGCAGGACCGGCCCAGGGGAACGCCGTGTTCCAGAGGGCGGCGATGTCGGGCTGCACCGCCGCTGCCTGGGCCTGGCGCGCCTCCTCTTCGGCCTCGCGCTCGAGCATCTGCAGGCGCCCGCCCTCCCGGCGCTCCTCGCCCAGCCGAACGCGGCGCCAGTGGTCGAGGTAGGCCGCCTCCTGCTTCTCCGTCGCCCCGAGCCAGATTGGCGGAGCGCTGACCCACTCGCGCACTACTCCAGTCCAGGAGTAGCGCTCGAGGTAGGCCGACTCCTCTGGCTCGGCTTTGGGCGGCGATGGCGGGGTCACCGGCGGCACGACGCAGTCGCCCGCCGCGGAGAGGGCCATGGCCTCCGCCATGGCAGCCTGGAAAGCCGCCTCATCCGCCTCCCTCCACCGCTCCTCCTCCTCGCTCTCCTTAATGGCCGCCTGATAGGCGGCCTCGGCCTCCTGGTCCTCGTCGCGGACGACGAGCGGGGGCGGCGGCAGGCTGCGGTCGACGCCGCGGACGCCGCGTCGCGTCGCCTCCTCGTGCTCGAAGGCGAACCACCGAGCCCAGTTGGGCGAGTCGATGACGTAGTGCGGTTCGGCACGCTGCTCCGGCGTCAGCAACGCCCGCCGGCGCCGCACCTCCTTCGCATGGGCCCTCGCCGTCCGCGGCGTCGCCGGCACTGGGATCCTCTCCGGATCCAAATGCCAGTCATGCGGCAGCGTCGCGTCGGGGTACGGCAGAGGCACGCGGTGCTGCCAGTGCCACTCGGCCTGGTGCACCGGCACATTGATGCGCTGCCTCTGCCGGGGAGCGCGCGGTGGAGCGGGGAGGGCGGGGAGGGAGGGGGAATGGCGGGCGGGGGCCTTGCCCTTGCGGCTGCTGCCGATGCCAGAGAAGAAGCCCATGCTGGCGGTGGCTAGGGTTGTCGCTGGCGTGGGGGCAGGGTGGGCAGATGGCGACGGGGGCGAGTGGCAGTGGATGAGGACGGCCCCGCCGCACGCCCGGCTTAAAAAAGGACGACCGCCGTCGCTGACACGTGGGCCCAAGATGGGCGGTCGTCATAAATAATGTTGACCGTCGTAGTTGGACGGCCGCCAGGTGGGGACGCGGCGGACGGCGAGGAGACGCGCGGCGCATCCGCTTCGCGTCCACGCTGACGCATTCCAGGCGCAATTTTGGGCCGGAAATGGGTCGGCGCGGACGCCAGGCGGACACGATTTGAGTTTGGGTCGGCGCGTTGGGCCGCCACTTTTGTCCCCGCCGACCCAAAAGGACGCGGGCAGATGAAATGGGACGCCCCATTGGAGTTGCTCTTAATACCAACGAACGCACACAAATAGCAAAGTCATATAAGACCGAAGCTATGCGTTAGCAAGAAAAAAAAGACCCCCAAAGTCATCAGATCGCGATCGACAAACTACAACAATGCCCCCTGGCCCCCGTGTCGTCCTCCCCCAGGGCGACCCCGGCGGCGCCGCTCCCCCTGCTGCAGCAGGCCCCCTCTCTCCAGCTTCCCCTCCCCTCGTCGCCGCCAGACGGACTCCTCCGGGCGAAACCCCTACGGATCCGGCGGCGGCGGGGATCTGGCGTTCCGGGCTGCTTCACACGGGCGGGGGCTCGTGTTCTGGCGGCCGGCACTACGCTTCTCCGGGCATGCTGCGGGTGCTCGGCGGCGGCCTGGCGGGGGTGTTGGCTGCGGAGGTGGGCGGCCTGGAGGTGCAGTGCGTGCACGGAGTGCGGGGCGGCTCGAATCGGTCGCGGCGCCGGCATGCTCTCCTTTGGCACGGATCTGGACGGGGGCCGGACCCAAGGCGTGCGGCGGGCTGGTCGCGGTTCCCTTGGTCTCTCGTGCGGCATGGGGTGTCGGGCGATGCAGGTTCTGCTGCCCGATGGCTGATGTCTCGGGGCTACAGGCCCAGTTCCGCCCAGATCTCGTTGTCTCTGGCGGTTCTGCTCGTTTGTGAAGGTCAGGACGAGGTGGCGGTGGCTGTTCAGGAACGGGGTGGCGGCTCGCTCCTGAGTGCTTGGCCGAGGTGGGTTGCGGTGGGTGGTGGTGGTGATGGTGGTGGTGGTGGTGATGGTGGAGATGTACTGGCGGTGGGCGGTGGTGAGGATTGCCGCTCGGCTGCTGTTGGCTCTGGTGCTCTCTTCCGGTCGTGTCGAGGCATCCTGGCCCAGGACCGCCCAAATCTTGCGTCCTTGCTGGCTCGGGTCGGCCATGACGAGCAGTGAGGCGATGTGGTGGTTGCTGCCCGGCGGCGTGGTGGCGGCTCGCTGCCGGGAGCACAGCTGGGCATGGTAGGAGGGTGGAGCTTGGCGGATGGTGGATGTGGTGGCTTGGCTGGTTTGGTCAGTGGTGTGGGAGACGATGCCGGGCGAAGGTCTGTCTCTGGCTACGGTCGGAGCCAGCAGCGACCGCGTCCGTGGATGTCGCTGCCTTCTTGAAGGCGCTGTTGTGGTGATGCGCTCCTCTCCCTTACCGTCCCTAGCTCAATGGGAAACCTTAGATCCGTGCTCTCGCGGATCGGATGACGGTGGCGGCTTGTGTCGTGTCCCTCTTGGGGGCATCATTTTGGAGCAGGGATCAGCCGGAGTGACTAGTGTGTGGTTGTTGGTGGTGTTCTGTAGGGGTTCGGCGGCGGTGCCTTTGTGTCGTCCCTGTTGTTGTGGCGTGGGCAGGCGGGATCTGGCCTGCGGTGGACCGGATTTGATCACGTGCGGTGGCGGGCTGCAGTGACCCTTGCTCTGTGGTGGTGCAGGGAGCAGCGATTCGCAGTCTACCGATGCTCCTCGGAGGTGGTCTGCTCACTTGGGCGAAAGCCGCTGCTCCTGCCGGAGCCGATGGTGACGCCCGCGGGTGCCGCTTACCTCCTTGGAGTCATCGCTGTCATGGTGACTTCCCCTTCGAGGCTCCTGGGGAAACCCATGTTCCTGGTCCGTCCGGAACGGCCGATGGCGGCGCTTTTCACGTCGCATTCCTTTCTGAAGGCATCAGCTTGGTGGATTGTGTGGTGGCTCCTCACTGCGGGGTGGACGGTAGTGGTGGCGCGGCCGGCTTGCGCTGGTGTGCTCGGAGCAGCGATCCGTGTGTAGACTCGGCTCCTTGATGCCCTTCGGCTTCGCCGGCGGTGCCGCTGTTGTGATGTAGACTCGGCTGTGTGTGACTCTTCGTCCGGGTGTGGACTCGGTCGCTCGTAGCCTTTCGGCTGCACCAATAGCCTTGAGGCATCATGGATGGTCTTGGTTGATTGGAGCTCTTCGTCTATGGTGGTGGTGTTCTCGTGCGGCTCAGGTTGGTAATCGTTGCTCAAGACCCTCTCATGGTTACCGTTGTGTTGCGGCGAGCTTGGTGCTCTTGGTGTTGTCTCGACTCATCTTTGCTCAAGGATGGCGCAAGATGCCTCTCAAACTGCTATTCGTTCTGTTCTTTTTGTGGTGGAGCCCCAGTCAAGCTTCGTGTCTGGGATGACACTCGTTGATTGTGGATGCTCCTGAGTTGTGCCATGGGGCCGGTATGCCCGCCGATGCGTTCGGCTGTTTGCAAAGTCCTGGTATTGTGATCTCTCGACGACACCCCACATCTACTTGTGTCTCTCATGGTGATGGTCTTAGCCACGTAGCCCGTTCCTTGTACGGTTTTCGGCCCGGTTTCCCTTATAAACGGGGTCAATTTGTTAAGGTTCTCGATCCGGTTTTCCTTATAAACTGGATCACCACTCTGGCATTTTGGCCACTTTGAGTAATATATTCAGGTGGGGAAACTCCCCTCGGTGATTCTCAAAAAAAAACTACAACAATGACCATATCTGCACCAACCAACTCATGACATCACACGGTCAACAAAGTTCTTCAGCAGCGACGCCTTCATGAAGGGAGTGACGCTCAAACGTCACCGTCGCCGGATCCAACCAACCAAGGCCAGATTCTAGGTTTCCACCTTCAAGAACCAGTATAAGCATGTCCGAACAATGCTTTCAACATGGTAACGATGAAAGAACATCGTCATTGCCAGGTATAACTGAGGGAGTCCTGGACTAAGGGGTCCTCGGGCGTCCGGCGTGTTATTCATTGGGCCGGACTGATGGGCTGTGAAGATACGAAGGCCGAAGACTACACCTGTGTCCGGATTAGACTTTCCTTGGCATGGAAGGCAAGCTAGGCGACCAGCTGTGAAGATTCCTTCTTATGTAACCGACTCCATGTAACCCTAGATCTCTCCGGTGTCTATATAAACCGGAGAGCATAGTCCGGATAGGGGACATTCATTACCATATACACATAGGCTAGACTTCTAGGGTTTAGCCATTACGATCTCGTGGTAGATCAGCTCTTGTAACACTCATATTCATCAAGATCAATCAAGCAGGAAGCAGGGTATTACCTCCATAGAGAGGGCCCGAACCTGGGTAAACATCGTGTCCCCCGTCTCATGTGACCATCGATCCTAGACGCACAGTTCGGGACCCCCTACCCGAGATCCGCCGGTTTTGACACCGACATTGGTGCTTTCATTGAGAGTTCCACTGTGCCGTCAGCAAAGGGCTCGATGGCCCCTTCGATCGTCAGTAATGACGTTGTCCAGGGAGAAACCTTCCTCCCCGGACAGATCTTCGTGTTCGGCGGCATCGTACTGCGGGCCAACTCACTGGGCCATCTGGAGCAGATCGACAGCTACGCCCCTGGCCATCAGGTCAGATTCGGAAGCTTGAACTACGTTGCGGACGTCCGTGGAGAATTGATCTTCGACGGATTCGAGACCGTGGCAATCACTCCCCGCCGCCTCAATGGACATGGCTTAAACCTGTCATCGGGCCGCATCCAGGAGATAGCTCCTGCAGCAACTCTGGCCTTAGATTCGGAGCAGATCAAGTCGTCCCAGGATGGGAAGCTCAACCCCATCACGGGGGCTACCGATTCCGCGCTGTTGGAGCCGCATGCAGATTCTACTATGTATGATACCCGCATCAGCGGAACCCCGGATTCGTCCCCGGCGACAGGTTTCGAACCTTGCGAGTCTGCAGATGCCGAACTCGATCGGTTATCGATCTTCAAGTTCAGCGCCGCAGACGTCTTCCAACACTCGCCCATGGGCGATGTACTAAACTCACTAAAAAACCTATCTCTGGCAGGCGACTCGCGACCGAACTATGTTCGGCTCGAACTTATGGCTGATGATGGAGAATTTTGCTTCCCACCCACCACCCACTTCATAGCCACTGTCGAAGACCCAACCAACACGCTTGACCTCGGCCCCAAAGACATCAACGGTATGGACGACGATGAGGGGCAAGGCCAGAACTCACTACCCGCTAGACGCGGGATGGCCACTTCATGGTACGACGTGTGTATGATAGACACACCCAACGACGCTTTCGACGATGATAAGGAGGACCCAGTTGAGGATAAACCTCCTGGTGCACAGTCCGAACACCGACGTGCCTTGCGCCGCTCCAAGTCACGACGCTGAAGAGAAAATAACACTAGCACCGGAGAAGACAATACCCCGGACGATGAAGACCCTGCTGAGGTAGGATCCGAACAGGAAGAACAGGAAGGCGGGCAAGACAACCCTGATGAATAGGCAACATATGGAGACTCAGAGGATAGCAATTATCTCCCACTCTCCGAGGAAGAGGAGATCCTCGATAATGAGGATTTTATCGTGCCTAAGGAACCCCTCGAGCAGGAGCGCTTTAAACGCCAGCTCATAGCCACTGCAAGGAGCCTAAGAAAGAAGCAGCTGCAGCTTCAAGCGAGCCAAGATTTGCTCAATGATAGATGGACCGAGGTCTTGGCCGCCGAAGAATACGGCCTTATCGGCCCAGACAAGAGCCACCCCAATAGCAGGTGGCACCCTACGATGGCAGGGCGTTGGATCCCACACCACGTTCGAATAAGGCTGTAGGCCGACCACAGTTCGGTCCGAACAAAGCAGCAGCCCAAGCAGAGTATCATACCAACCCATCCGGCCGTCAAAACAAGGACACAACAGCTCGGGGGAACACTCGCGACATCCAACAGGACCTGGAGGGTAGAATAGGACACACAAAGTCAATACACAGATCGCGGGGACATGCCCCGACCGGTGATGATGGTCACCAATTCGGACACAACAGAGCCAACCACGCTCGGTCCAAACTCCGTAAACGGAGTCCGCCGGAGGTGCTTCATAGTGTGGCCCAACATAGAGGAGCTGCACACCCTCTCTGCTTCACTGACGAGGTAATGGAGCATGAATTCCCAGACAGGTTTAAACCCATTAACATCGAATCATACGATGGAACAACAGATCCCGCGGTATGGCTTGAGGATTACCTCCTCCATATTCACATGGCTCGCGGAGACGACCTTCATGCCATTAAATACCTACCCCTCAAGCTCAAAGGGCCAGCTCGGTACTGGCTAAACAGTTTGCCAGAAAATTCTATCCGCAACTGGGAAGATTTGGAAGAGGCCTTTCGAGACAACTTCCAAGGAACATATGTCCGGCCACCAGACGCCGATGACTTGAGTCATGTTGTCCAGCAGCCCGGCGAGTCAGCCAGGGAGCTCTGGACCAGGTTCTTAGTCAGAAAGAACCAAATTGCGGCCTTCAAACACAGCGTCCGGGATGAATGGCTAGCACGTCACCTTGGCTAGGAAGGACCTAAATCCATGACAACCCTTACCGCTCTAATGACCCGCTTTTGTGCGGGAGAAGACAACTGGGTCGCTCGTAAAAGCAACAACGCCAGCGACCCGGGCACTTCCGAAATCCGAGACGGTAACAGCAAGCCACGATGAACCGAACAAAATAGTCGCAACAATAATGAAAGATTACGCGACACAGCGGCCAACGCCAGATTTCACAATCCGAAACCCGGTCAACGGACGAAGCCATTAAAGGCAAACCAAGATGGACCATCCACCCTTGACAGGATATTGAACCGACCTTGTCAGATTCACGGTCACCCTGATAAGCCAGCCAATCATACCAACAGAAACTGTTGGGTCTTCAAGCAGGCAGGCAGGCTTAACGCCAAGCACAAGGTGTGACACCCCAAAAAATTTTGACCTTGTTTTATTAATTAAAATTTTGCCAGGAATTTAAACTTTTCCATTTGTCAAGTTTTATCCTTTTTGATACTGTGGATTCTTACCTCAGGTGGATACTTTCCAAAAAAAGCATTGTTGGATCTGTATACTCTCTCTGTGAAGACAATTCTTCATCAGTGGATTTAAATTTCAAGATTTGTTTTCTCAGAGCTTTATTCTTTTAAAATGATCCTTCACAAGTTTTGGAGCCTATTTTGCACTGCAACCATTTGTTAAATACTTTTAAAAATTTCACCAAAATTTGGGGAGCTCATGTGATGTCTCCACATCACTTTTATGCAAAAATATCTTTTGGCCATTGGAGATTTTGAGCTCTACGCCAACTTTTCCAATCTGGTCCAGTAGGCATTTTTGCACTACAACCTATTTAAATATTTCTTTAAAAATTCTTCCAAGTGTTTGGAGATGTCAGTAGAGGCATACAATTCATCTTCATGCAAAAACCCAGTGATGTTCTTTGGAAAATTTGAGTGAATCAACCTCTTTTCCATTCTGGTCCAGTTTGGTGATTTGTACTGCAACCCTACCTTATTTTGCTCTAGTGCCCTTGAGCTTTTTCCTGCTTGAAGCCCTCCCTATAAAACCCTTAAGTCCAGGAGCATGGACTCTTTGGAAGATTTTAAGTGCATGCAATGAAACCTTTTCCTTTCTGTCCAAAACTGGAGTTTTGCAAAACTTGCACTAACAAGTTTCTGGTTTTGCCCAAATGACCTTGCCATCATCATCCTCCCCTAAAGAGACCCTGATCTGGAGATTTTGGCCACTCCAAGAGTTGCCTAAGTGCACTTGGCATTCTGTCGAACAGTTGGTGTGCACAGTCTGTTTTGACTTGAGTTTTTAGTTTGCACGGTGGACTTAATCCCCTGACCCAGCAACCATGTCCACTAAACTCCTAGCTATCGCCACCCCAGTCCTGTTAATTGCCAGTCTCCCCCTCACGCTCTAGGCCGCCCTGGCATTTCGTCGAGCAGGTTCCGTGCGTGCTCTGGGCGCGCCCAGAGCGCACGTTTTGCACGCGCGCGCACTGAGCCGCCGCGTCGCACTGCCGCACTCGACACGACCCGTCCCTGGCCCCTGCTCACCTGCTGAACCGCGCACTAGCCTCGCCCACTCCACACGCCACCCCTGGCCCCCTTCAGCGCCGCTGGCAGAGCGTTTGACGGCACGCCGGCGTCGGTAGCGAGCCTCTGCCATGGACGGCGCCGCCCAAACCACACCAGCGCGCCAGCTGCCCCTGTGAACAGCTCAAGCTTATCCCGAAGCTCGTCGGCAAGCGCTCGTCGCCGCCACGTCGCCCTGCAGCTACAGCACGGCTGTCGCCGGCGGTCTTATCCTCAGCCGCCGCGGTCCAACCCCGAGTGCCTATTTAAGGGACCCCCGAGCTCGTTCAAGACCTCAGGCAACCTCATACCTTTCCCCTAGAGCTTCCCTAGCAGTGGATTGGCCGGGAGAGGCCATCTTCCCCAACTCCGGCCGGTTCGGCCGCCGCTGCGCTCCGGTGCAATACACCGCAGCCAGAACCTCCCCCGCCCATCCAACGCCACCAGTCGCTTCCTCTTGCTCTTGCGGAGCTGCCCAGCATCTCAGCCTTGATCGGAGACCACCGGAGCCCAAAACGCACTTCACTCCCGTAGCCCCCTCCGCCGCGGAGCTCGCCGCCGACGACTTCTTCCACCACCGACAACCCAGCAACCACCGAGAGGACCGCCCCGGTCTGGTGAGTCCATCCCTGCCCTCAGGTGCCGTCGAGGAGCCGCCGTTCATCGCCGGCGATCGCCGGAGTCCCGCTTCCGTCGGACAGAGAAGAGGAGGGAGATGGAAGAACGGTCAAACCTGACCAGTGGACCCTCTGGACCCACTGTCAGTGACCCGCACGCCGTCCGCTCTGGTTAAGTGAAGGCGCATAAGTCCCGAGTACGTCTTCTCTGCTGCGAAAGCGTATTTCTCCTGAAACGTTTTCTTTTCTGATTTTTATTTAAAGACAGAAGTTTGACTGATCTTTGACTGGCTATATCTTTTAAAATAAAACTCCAAATGAGTTGATTCTTTTTCCTACCTCTCTCAAATTTCATCTAGTTTATTTTAAGATTTATTTCAAAAATATTTGGGACAACTTTTTGTACTACATTTGAAATATTTGTTATTTGAATATTTCTCAAAATAGGATTTTTGGAGAGAAGGGAAAGCTTCCAAAAAGTGCACCCTTTGCATACCCTTGAAGGCAAGCATTTCTGAACTCTGGCATAATGTTTTCGTGAGGTGTTTTGATACAGTTACAACACCACTTTGACTTGGAGCATACGTTATTTTTTGAAACGGTAAGGTCACACACACACATGAGTGCATGTTGGTAATGCTTTGCTTTTGGTACTGGATGTGCTGGTGTTAATGATCATCCTCGTGAGCTTCCCATGCATACCGGAAGAAAGCCGGGAGAGTCGTGGTCTTGGGTAGACACGAGCTTGTCCCTAGTTTCCTCGTCAGGACGAGTGTGTCCGGTATGGCATGAGGAGTTTTGGGGAGTGGTGACTCTGTCTGTTATGGGAATATTTTGGTTATGCTATCTTTCGGATAATACTTGGACTACCTGAGTCGGTCATGGGTCGAGTCTTGATTAGTAGCTCCCACTACTTGTTTTGTACTACCACTTGTCCCTGCCACAGGTAGGGTATGGTTCAGTAAGTTGTCAACCCCTTACCAAAGCACACACCGTACAGAGAGGCCATGGTGGAAGATACCGGGTGCATCCGGTAGGCATGCCACCTGGTCCGGGGGCATGGGTGTTTCTGGTTGGGACCGAGAGGGGGGCACCCCTTAGAGCGCGCGAATATAAATTTGATCCCATGCTACGTCGAGGTTGTAGCCTCCCCACTTAGAGTTTTGCTTGGCAGGTGTCGTGGGTGATTCCAGACACCGGTAAGTTAAGCTGGTGTGTGCAGGTCAGGCGTGTTTTCAATTAAAAGGCCATAGGCGGAATTAGTCCCGATGGGCTAAATAAACCGGTTACTCGTGGGTTAATAGTACACCCTCTGCAGAGGATATATCCATTTGGGTAGCCATATTCATGAGTAAGGACTATGGTCTAAGATGGATCATAGTAACGGTATTCGGATGGAGAACGGATTAATTAGAATCATAGTAACGGTATTCGGATGGAGAACGGCTAAACTAGAATCTAATGAAGGTCTTCGGATGGAGCAACGGATATACCATAACATTGTTTATGACCTGAGGATTATGTTTATTATTATCCTGAACTAACCTTTTACCTTACTTAAATTTGTGAGTATCCCTGGGACGGTTCTACCTCCTGGATATTCACTGTGATTATTCTTATATAAGCCCTTTATGTGGTGTCGCTCAGACGCCCGACTGTGGCATGTTTGATATTTATTTATCCTTTATAAGCCCTTTATGTGGTGTCGCTCAGACGCCCGACTGCGGCATTGTCATTTTATTTGCAACCTTTCGAGGAGTCATTTCAGACACTCGCTCAGTGCATTCCATGTTTACTTCCGTATTGCATGTCCATATTTTTCTCTACATGCGTGCATCATGGATTTCGTATATTTCGTGACAGACGTTGCGATCTTAATATTTCGAAGCATGATTATCCCCTGTTATATTATACCGGTGTTCTTAATGTTTTGCGAGTACATTCAAACGTACTCACTGGCTTGTCCCTGGCTATTGTCTTGGCCAGATTCCTTGCTTGGAGATAAGCATCGCGATGACAGCCCCGGAACCTATGCATCGACGACAGCAGCCTCCCGAAGATAGGAGTTATCCTGGTCAGCTGTTCTTGTGGGAAATGGAGTCCCATAAACGCAGATGAACCACAAACCGCTTCCGCCATCAACCACTAGAAACCAAGTGTTGTACTCCTAGGCCATAATGGTCTTGTACTACATATTTTTGTACCTTGCTTGGAATTCTTGTATCAAGTTGGTGCCTCATCAGCTAACAGTAATCCTGGGGCTGGTGAGCACAAAGGCCGATTTCTGGGAAATTAATGCCCCAAAAATCCGATCGTGACAGACTTGGTATCAGAGCCAGGCTGACCATTGGCTAATCCTATCTTAGCCAGGTCAATAAACCTAGGTTAACCAAACCACCAGACCTTAACCTAAACCCGGCCAAGCTTCCCGCGTAAGATAGCCCCACAGTGACCCGACGCCTTTCGGCGGACGGTGCCCAACCTATCAGCCTAGCCCGTCGATCACGCGCCAGTGACCGACCCCCACCCGTCTCAATTGCAAGCGTGCTAAGGAAGACTCCGCCCCCTTTTCCTATAAAAGGGCGCGCTAGCCTCAACACAGCACAGCACGGCCCCTTTCCCAAAACCAAGCCACGATGCCTGGCCCCATGGTTCACAATCAGACCACAGCAACCAACCTTGGAGGTTTTGTGACCGTGCTCGCAAACCTCACCCGCCGTGCCTATGCGTTAGAAGAGCCTCCTGAATATGTTGTGTACCAAGGACCCATGTACGGTGAGAGCCGTCAGTACCGGGCCACCGTGCACATCTACGGTAGGGGTCTGTCGCCAGAACGCCCCTACAGGTTCACTGGAAGGACGACTTCCTTTGAGCCACAAGCCATCCAGCTAGCAGCTCGAGAAGCTATAGTTCAACTCCGGCACTTATCGCCCAGGGTTAACTGTCGCTCGTTCTACTAATACCCCAGTCGTGACGGGTATGGTAGGCCGCCCCAGGTTGCCAGCGGAGATCACGAGACAGATCCTGCACTGTTGCATCTGGTGCGCTATGTAAGCGCACTAGAGCAACTGTTCGATCAGGTCACCCTCGATCTGATCGCAGCTCGTGGAGAACTGGTTCGCCGAGCCCCGGCGAGAAGAGAAGCAGAGCCCGACGCCGACAACCCAGTCGTGCTGTTCGGACACCCGATCGATCCCTTGAGGTCTGCACCAGCCATCAACCAGAGTACTTTGGTGTCCCCAGAAGCACTTCGTCGCCTTTTGGGAACCCATTCCAACGGGATTGTGGCCAACAACCCCCGTGAGGGTCATCACCACTACCCCGACCCTGCAGCCCCTCAACCTCAACCAGCAAATTCTGACGGAGAAACCCGTGGAGAAACCTCGGCATCCGCCAGGCCAGCCCACTTAGACATTAACGAAGTAGACTAAGCCGCTTGAGTAGTCTCAAACCTTAGTTTACCTCCGCTTGTAATGGTGTGATCTTGTATCGCTTTTATGATATGCTGTCTGCTTGAACGCCCCTGTTCTTTTTGAGTGGCAGCTATGCATATGTACATTGGCGTACAGTTGCATTTTTAAGTTTCGGGCACAGCTACCAAAACCAACCCCGTCGGCCTCCACAGTAATGCGTCACATTTATGTGATATGTATATCTGTGGCTTTGACCCAAGTATAGGATCGACAACCGGTTACCCTTCACCCAGTAGGTAGCCCAGCCCCAATGCTATATAAAGGCCACCTCGTGACCTTGCCGAGTACCCCTCGCCTTGTGCGCAGCACCCCAGCCATTCCCCTGCCATGCCGACCCCCAGTATTTATCTGAGAACCCCAGACGCAACCCCGGGGAGTTTTGTCAAATTATTGTGGGACTTTACCTGCAGTACCATGAGTGCCACCCATCCACCCCAGTACGAGTTGCTCAAATCGAGGATCACCCCATCCACCTCGAAATATTGGGCAGTGGTGCACATCCCTCCCGCTTACCCAAACCAAGACCCAACAGAAGTCTCCTTCGTGGGGAAATCCATGCCGACTCCGCATATGGCCATAGAAGCTGCTGCGTACGAGGCGCTCACTCGTCTTCGTTTCGCGGTGCCCTATGCCAGCGAGCGGGGATATTATTATTTTCCGAGTCGTGCAGCACCCGGAGAAGTTGCATCTTTTCCCGGTGGGCGGATTGAGAGAGATCCGGTACTGGCCAACCTGGCTCAGTACGTTATCGCTCAGGAGCGTTTGACTCAGCGGGTAATGGGTTATCTCCAGAGCCTCGCTGATTTAAATCCTCGGATCGCTATTGGCAGACCACTGAGGCCTGACCAGGAGAGGCGCATTCATCGACTGGTCAACCCGCTTCCCCCGATAGAAGAGGAGTGTGCCCCAGTACCAGAGGCGTTTTCTCAGGACCCTGTCATTTTGCCGTTTTCTTTGTAGACGTCACCGCTGTATTTATTGTCCCAGTATTTAATTTATGTACTATAATTTGTGCGATGGATCCGATTTTGGTTTCATTTGTGTGAGCAGTTTTACTGCTGTTATTTTTGTTTTAACTAATTTTCACCCGCGATGATTTCTTTTAATGAGATTTCTTTCCCCGAGTTACTCCAGCGTATGTATCTCCTCGACATAGATTTTTATTCGCGCAGCACCGTAACAGCAGACTCACAGCTACAACCACTCGACCTCGTGCACTAATTGCAAATTCTCGTACACATTGTTACGCCTAGCCGACCACACTCGAGGGCACCACAATCTCAGTGAGAGAGATTTGTGAGTGATCACTCGGGCGCGAGCTGCCCCAGCACGCCGACAGCAGTCAGCCCTCGACGCCACACCTAATCCACGTGATCGCCGCCGCCGCGAAGAGCTAACACTCGAGCGACAGCATCACGTTGATCATCCAGGATCATCGCGCACAGGAGCACGGATAACCCCAGGAGCACCGCCAAACCTCCACACACCAGGACCACATACCAGTCCGGCATCGCCTCCGCCATTAAAGCCCCGCCTCGAGCTCCTGCTGACGGCAATGGTGGAGAAGGAAGGAGAAGAGGAAGCGAGACCAGGTGTGAGGAAGAAGAGAGGAGCACCGTGATCGTTTTATAGCTCGAGATAGGTGTACGGTGGGCGAGGTCCACCAGCGCCACTCGCCGCTCGATCGCCGGTGTTCGGAGACGAGTCCGCGAGCAGTGCCGACAGCGCACTGGCCCGCAAGGTGAGTGCACGCTGCACCGGCAGCTAGCACGCCGCGCACTACCGTGGTACGGCCTAGATGCCCTACGAGCTAGGCGTCGCCGGTGGAGGAAGCGCGGGAGAGCACGCGAGAGAGAAGAGAGAGCCAGAGGTAGAAGAAGAGGCCGACAGTGGGCCCTGGGCCCACCTGTCAGCCAGAGAGAGCACTGTGCTCTTGGGTGCGACCAGCGTGTTTTAGTAATTACTGTCTCCGCGTAGAGATATCTCGTGTTTCCCCCGACCGTGGATTTTTCCACACTACGCCAGTGTACCACCCCGTGGTTTTTCACCACTAATTGCCCTCTCACTGTAGCCGCTTGGTTTTTTGCACAGTTGAACGTTTTTCCTTTGATAAAAGCAATGTTTGTTCAAAACAGCTTTTAACAAATCTCGAGGACAAGATTTTTATTAAGGGGGGTAGTGTTGTGACACCCCAAAAAAATTTGACCTTGTTTTATTAATTAAAATTTTGCCAGGAATTTAAACTTTTCCATTTGTCAAGTTTTATCCTTTTTGATACTGTGGATTTTTACCTCAGGTGGATACTTTCCAAAAAAAGCATTGTTGGATCTGTATACTCTCTCTGTGAAGACAATTCTTCATCAGTGGATTTAAATTTCAAGATTTGTTTTCTCAGAGCTTTATTCTTTTAAAATGATCCTTCACAAGTTTTGGAGCCTATTTTGCACTGCAACCATTTGTTAAATACTTTTAAAAATTTCACCAAAATTTGGGGAGGTCATGTGATGTCTCCACATCACTTTTATGCAAAAATATCTTTTGGCCATTGGAGATTTTGAGCTCTACGCCAACTTTTCCAATCTAGTCCAGTAGGCATTTTTGCACTACAACCTATTTAAATATTTCTTTAAAAATTCTTCCAACTGTTTGGAGATGTCAGTAGAGGCATACAATTCATCTTCATGCAAAAATCCAGTGATGTTCTTTGGAAAATTTGAGTGAATCAACCTCTTTTCCATTCTGGTCCAGTTTGGTGATTTGTAATGCAACCCTACCTTATTTTGCTCTAGTGCCCTTGAGCTTTTTCCTGCTTGAAGCCCTCCCTATAAAACCCTTAAGTCCAGGAGCATGGACTCTTTGGAAGATTTTAAGTGCATGCAATGAAACCTTTTCCTTTCTGTCCAAAACTGGAGTTTTGCAAAACTTGCACTAACAAGTTTCTGGTTTTGCCCAAATGACCTTGCCATCATCATCCTCCCCTAAAGAGACCCTGATCTGGAGATTTTGGCCACTCCAAGAGTTGCCTAAGTGCACTTGGCATTCTGTCGAACAGTTGGTGTGCACAGTCTGTTTTGACTTGAGTTTTTAGTTTGCATGGTGGACTTAATCCCCTGACCCAGCAACCTTGTCCACTAAACTCCTAGCTATCGCCACCCTAGTCCTGTTAATTGCCAGTCTCCCCCTCACGCTCTAGGCCGCCCCGGCATTTCGTCGAGCAGGTTCCGTGCGTGCTCTGGGCGCGCCCAGAGCGCACGTTTTGCACGCGCGCGCACTGAGCCGCCGCGCCGCACTGCCGCACTCGACACGACCCGTCCCTGGCCCCTGCTCACCTGCTGAACCGCGCACTAGCCTTGCCCACTCCACACCCCACCCCTGGCCCCCTTCAGCGCCGCTGGCAGAGCGTTTGGCGGCACGCCGGCGTCGGCAGCGAGCCTCTGCCATGGACGACGCTGCCCAAACCACACCAGCGCGCCAGCTGCCCCTGTGAACAGCTCAAGCTTATCCCGAAGCTCGTCGGCAAGCGCTCGTCGCCGCCACGTCGCCCTGCAGCTATAGCACGGCTGTCGCCGACGATCTTATCCTCAGCCGCCGCGGTCCAACCCCGAGCGCCTATTTAAGGGACCCCCGAGCTCGTTCAAGACCTCAGGCAACCTCATACCTTTCCCCTAGAGCTTCCCTAGCAGTGGATTGGCCGGGAGAGGCCATCTTCCCCAACTCCGGCCGGTTCGGCCGCCGCTGCGCTCCGGTGCAATACGCCGCAGCCAGAACCTCCCCCGCCCATCCAACGCCACTAGTCGCTTCCTCTTGCTCTTGCGGAGCTGCCCAGCGTCTCAGCCTTGATCGGAGACCACCGGAGCCCAAAACGCACTTCACTCCCGTAGCCCCCTCCGCCGCGGAGCTCGCCGCCGACGACTTCTTCCACCACCGACAACCCAGCAACCACCGAGAGGACCGCCCCGGTCTGGCGAGTCCATCCCTGCCCTCAGGTGCCGTCGAGGAGCCGCCGTTCGTCGCCGGCGATCGCCGGAGTCCCGCTTCCGTCGGACAGAGAAGAGGAGGGAGATGGAAGAACGGTCAAACCTGACCAGTGGACCCTCTGGACCCACTGTCAGTGACCCGCACGCCGTCCGCTCTGGTTAAGTGAAGGCGCATAAGTCCCGAGTACGTCTTCTCTGCTGCGAAAGCGTATTTCTCCTGAAACGTTTTCTTTTCTGATTTTTATTTAAAGACAGAAGTTTGACTGATCTTTGACTGGCTATATCTTTTAAAATAAAACTCCAAATGAGTTGATTCTTTTTCCTACCTCTCTCAAATTTCATCTAGTTTATTTTAAGATTTATTTCAAAAATATTTGGGACAACTTTTTGTACTGCATCTAGAAGGGAAAGCTTCCAAAAAGTGCACCCTTTGCATACCCTTGAAGGCAAGCATTTCTGAACTCTGGCATAATGTTTTCATGAGGTGTTTTGATACAGTTACAACACCACTTTGACTTGGAGCATACGTTATTTTATGAAACGGTAAGGTCACACACACACATGAGTGCATGTTGGTAATGCTTTGCTTTTGGTACTGGATGTGCTGGTGTTAATGATCATCCTCGTGAGCTTCCCATGCATACCGGAAGAAAGCCGGGAGAGTCGTGGTCTTGGGTAGACACAAGCTTGTCCCTAGTTTCCTCGTCAGGACGAGTGTGTCTGGTATGGCATGAGGAGTTTTGGGGAGTGGTGACTCTGTCTGTTGTGGGAATATTTTGGTTATGCTATCTTTCGGATAATACTTGGACTACCTGAGTCGGTCATGGGTCGAGTCTTGATTAGTAGCTCCCACTACTTGTTTTGTACTACCACTTGTCCCTGCCACAGGTAGGGTATGGTTCAGTAAGTTATCAACCCCTTACCAAAGCACACACCGTACAGAGAGGCCATGGTGGAAGATACCGGGTGCATCCGGTAGGCATGCCACCTGGTCCGGGGGCATGGGTGTTTCCGGTTGGGACCGAGAGGGGGGCACCCCTTAGAGCGCGCGAATATAAATTTGATCCCATGCTACGTCGAGGTTGTAGCCTCCCCACTTAGAGTTTTGCTTGGCAGGTGTCGTGGGTGATTCCAGACATCGGTATGTTAAGCTGGTGTGTGCAGGTCAGGCGTGTTTTCAATTAAAAGGCCATAGGCGGAATTAGTCCCGATGGGCTAAATAAACCCGTTACTCGTGGGTTAATAGTACACCCTCTGCAGAGGATATATCCATTCGGGTAGCCATATTCATGAGTAAGGACTATGGTCTAAGATGGATCATAGTAACGGTATTCGGATGGAGAACGGATTAATTAGAATCATAGTAACGGTATTCGGATGGAGAACGGCTAAACTAGAATCTAATGAAGGTCTTCGGATGGAGCAACGGATATACCATAACATTGTTTATGACTTGAGGATTATGTTTATTATTATCCTGAACTAACCTTTTACCTTACTTAAATTTGTGAGTATCCCTGGGACGGTTCTACCTCCTGGATATTCACTGTGATTATTCTTATATAAGCCCTTTATGTGGTGTCGCTCAGACGCCCGACTGTGGCATGTTTGATATTTATTTATCCTTTATAAGCCCTTTATGTGGTGTCGCTCAGACGCCCGACTGCGGCATTGTCATTTTATTTGCAACCTTTCGAGGAGTCATTTCAGACACTCGCTCAGTGCATTCCATGTTTACTTCCGTATTGCATGTCCATATTTTTCTCTACATGCGTGCATCATGGATTTCGTATATTTCGTGACAGACGTTGCGATCTTAATATTTCGGAGCATGATTATCCCCTGTTATATTATACCGGTGTTCTTAATGTTTTGCGAGTACATTCAAACGTACTCACTGGCTTGTCCCTGGCTATTGTCTTGGCCAGATTCCTTGCTTGGAGATAAGCATCGCGATGACAGCCCCGGAACCTACGCATCGACGACAGCAGCCTCGCGAAGATAGGAGTTATCCTGGTCAGCTGTTCTTGTGGGAAATGTAGTCCCATAAACGCAGATGAACCGCAAACCGCTTCCGCCATCAACCACTAGAAACCAAGTGTTGTACTCCTAGGCCACAATGGTCTTGTACTACATATTTTTGTACCTTGCTTGGAATTCTTGTATCAAGTTGGTGCCTCATCAGCTAACAGTAATCCTGGGGCTGGTGAGCACAAAGGCCGATTTCTGGGAAATTAATGCCCCAAAATCCGGTCGTGACACAAGGGGAGGAGGCCACCAGGCGATAAAGACGACGGATCGGCTCGCTAGCCGAACACCAGTGGCCAGAAACAGTTTCCCTCTGAAGTTCGACCACTCCTGGAACGGAAATAGCAGTTCGGCTTCCGCCACCCACCTACTATACTGGCAAAATTCACACCACACGTACATCACTACGCACTCAAGATACCATGGGCATCGGCGGAAGCACAATATGGACAAGCCTGCAAGCATTCCCCTAACGTCTTTTATCCTTTTTCCTTATTTTTCTTTATTATCTCTTAAAAGTAGGTGACCATCAGGACAGCATCTACATCGGACTCCATCGGAGTTCGGATCCGTACACTCACCTAAGGGGCTACTTCTGTCAAGGATTCCCCCTCCCCGAGGACGGGCGGTGCAGACGTGCGACAGGAGGTCCAAAATAAGTTTTTGTAGACCGCACTCTTTATTTTTGAGCCTGTACTATGCCTTTCTCCTCTGTTCCCGACCCCGAGCATGTCAAATAGCCGGGTTGCTGTTTTTACTTTTTATATATATTTATCATTGGCATATTGCTCCGCTCCCAGTAAACTTCATCCGAACTAATCTTCCATGCTCTTTCTACAATGAGTCCGGCCGTAACGGCTGCCTTACAAGACGCACCTCGGCATAACTTGCGAGGGGCCCGGTATGGGAACAAACGAGTCGCCAGTAAAAGTCCGAACAGCTCTATAGCGTACTTCGGCGTCGCAAGTTTGGCCTTATATGCATAAGCTCCGAATCATTGTCTTTGGTCAGTAGTTGGGTTGCCCGGCTCCTGTGCTTGTTACCCTATGTTCCGCTCTATCAGTTAGGGTAGTAAAGGGAGAACTACTGTGATTGAGCCCTGGCCTAGACCGGATGAGCACCTCAGTAGAGAAAGCCGAAAACTGACTGTCATGATGCGGCGAGAGCTGGTCAACCACTTGACGACTTATTCGAATCTTTAGCGATTCTCCGTGTCACACGAAGGATCTTTTTTTAGATCAAAATATGTAAGGCACCATATTACAATACGCCGTATACATACCAGGGGCTATGTCGTAGCCTCACGATAAAACTCCTATGTCTAAGTGAAAGTGTTAACGCCCTATAGTCCGATTGCCTGGTTCGCTGCATTATCACCTCCTTTACGGACCAAGACGTTGGTTAAAGAGTGATTAAATGTTTTTTGAACACCCTCGTACTTCCTACGAGGGGGCTGAAGCCGACGACTGGAAAACTTTCAGATTATACTAAAACGGCCGCACAGGAGGAATTCAAGCTTTTGAGCAAAATATAAATAGATTAACTATAAAGTTGTCTGTTACAACCCTTATACACATTACTCGAACATTATGTCTTTCGAGCACTGACCCTCTATCAAGCGGGCGGCCTCTAAGACGTCTTCAAAGTAGTGCTCTGGCTCACAACGGTCCTTGCCCTTGGGCGGACTCCTTGCCGCAATATCGATGGCCTTCATATTTCCCCAGAACATTTTGACTCAGGCAAAGGCCATCCGTGCACCCTCAATGCACGCCGACCGCTTCACAGCGTCGATATGTGGCACAGCGTCAACAAGCCGCTGCACCAGGCCAAAATAACTACTCGGAACATGCTCAGTCGGCCACAACCGGACTATGACGTTCTTCATGGCAGCGCCGGATATCTTATGCAGCTCGGCCCACTGGGACATCTGTTCATTCAGCAGCAGAGGGCGCTTTGACGCGCCGAATTGTGACCAGAAAAGCTTCTCCATTGCACATCCCTCTTGTGCGTGGTAAAACCGCGCCGCATCGGAAGAACTCTTCGGCAAGTCTAAAAATTTGTCCGGAGAACTCCATACGTGGTTAAGCTGAGCATAGTTCGGATCACCGAACTTAGTCTGCAGCAAAAAGGGCTTGCCAGCCGCAATATCCACAGCTTGCCGGATCTTCTCACGGGCCGCTCTGGATTCAGACCGCGTTTCTCTCGCCTCTCGTAAGGCCTTGTCAAGTTCAACCGTTTTGGCTTCATTTTCTTTCTCAAGAAGTTTACAGCGGCTAGCCACATTCTCTAATTCGTGCGCCATGGTGGACATCTTCTCCTGGTCTTGGCGCCGTGCAGCTTGTTCGGCTTTCAACTCAGCCGATGCCTTTTCGGCAGCCGCAGTACTAAGCCAGGCCTGCTTCTTGGCCCGGGCTAGCTCCGCCCGAAGGGCCTCCATGGCGGCAGCACCATCTGCATTCATGCATATGACATATAAAACTCTTTTTAGAGTCAGGCTTAAAATACAAGCACATTGGTGTAAGGAATGCTCGAAATATATACCTTGCGAGTCGTCAAGACGCCTGTTGATCAATGCAATGTCATCCCCCGCAATATCCAGCTTTCGCTGCAGTTCGACCACTTCCGTATTTCGGGTAGCCGCAGGAGGGGGCGGCCTGTATTCCATGTTAAATCAAGGTTAGTACCTGAGCATATCTTTTCGATCCTCTGACCGCCTCCTTTGGAAGGCAATCCGAGTCTCAGGGGCTACTGCATGTTCAACAGGTGCATTCTGTCAATAAAATTCCATTGGCAAAGTTACATCACAAACCTCAAAAACCCACAGAAGGCTCGTGAAGGCCTCGTTCAACCCGCTCTTCGCGGATAAAACCTT
Source organism: Triticum aestivum (assembly GCF_018294505.1). Taxonomy (NCBI): domain Eukaryota; kingdom Viridiplantae; phylum Streptophyta; class Magnoliopsida; order Poales; family Poaceae; genus Triticum; species Triticum aestivum. The sequence goes on from NC_057799.1 coordinate 535,576,634, forward strand.
GTCGACCACCATAGCCATCAAGGCAGGGTGCTCCTCCGAAACGGACGCTTGTCGCAGCATGTCCGTCAGCGTTTTCGACGCTCCCGGGTCTCCGGAAAATGCCGCCGGAGTGCGGCATTCCTTTGAAGGAATCAGCCCACTCGCCTCCAGAATTATCTCCGGTTGTAAACCGGATAGCTCGGGGCCGTCATGCTTGATTCCCGAACCCTGAGTGACAGAGGCACCACCTTCGGGTAACGCCTTCTTCGTTTCCTGCACTACTTGTCGATCGGGAGGAGCCCCCCGGGACGATACCTCTAAATCATCCGCCCTGTTGGGCGAGGAGGCTGGAGAAGGCGTGTCACTCTCCGTCATCTCTGGAAGAAGGTCTCCCGAGGAGGAAGACGATTGAGAAACACCAGGCGTTAACCTGCGAGGACGTACATACGTCGGAGGATTACTTCAGTAATAAGAAAGGAATGAGGTATGATTAAAATGCCCTGTTGCACTTACGGTTTGGCCAGAGGTTCGTCCTCATCATAAAGCTCTACATCAACATCGCTTGCCCGGCCCAGGCCGCTCGACGATGGCGTTTCCCCTTTCTTGGAAGGTTTCCCCTCCTGATCTTCAGAAGCGGCCCTCTTCTTGCCATGGAGAGCTTCCTTTGCACCTTTGCCCTCGGGCAAAAGGGTTTCAGTTTCCCCGAACACAGCGTCTAATTCGTCCTCAGGGCGGGCATCACCTCTGGGCTCCCCGCTCTCGCCCCCCTCCGCAGACATCTGGTACGGTGTCGGAATCAGCATCCTCGTCAGCAGGGCGGTCGCAGAGTCTTCGGGAAGGGGTGTCGGACACCAGATTAACACCGCTTTCTTTATCCAGTCCTGTATAGGGATGGATTGTTCAGTATCTTGTGAAGAGATGCTTGAATGGAAGGTGTTCAGAGTTTGAATACTTACCGCAGTGTCCGGGTGATTGCAGTCAAGGCCGACGTCTTCGGTGGTGTCCGGCCATTGCTCTCGTTCCCCGAAATATAATTTTCACATTCCTTCGTGCGTGGTGCCGAAGAAGTGCTGAAGAGGCCGCTGCCCTTCTGGATTAAACTCCCACATACGGAGAGGCCGCCGCTGACATGGTAGGGTCCGGTGGACTAGCATTACTTGAACGATGTTCACAAGACCGATGACCTTCTCGATAAGGCTTCGGATGCGACCTTGCAGAGCCTGCACTTCATTGACGGATCCCCAGTCCAGTTCCTTATTGATCCATGAAGCAAGCTGAACTGGAGGGTCGGGTCGGAACGCAGGCGTAGCCGTCCACTTGGAGCCCCGCGGCTCGTTGATATAAAACCACCCCTGCTGCCATAGGTCGGTAGACTTGGCGAAAGATCCTTCAAACCAAACCGCGCTGGCAAGCTTGCCTATTGTGACACTGCCGCACTCTGCCTGCTCCTCCTCTGTCACCTGCGGCCTCACGTTAAAGGTCTTGAGCCACAAACCAAAGTGCGGAGGAGTCTGGAGGAAGGCCTCACACGTGACAATAAATGTCGAGATGAGGAGAATAGAGTCCGGGGCCAGATCGTGAAAGTCAAGCCCATAGTAGAACAGGAGCCCCCGGACGAAGGGGTTAAGCGTGAACCCTAACCCAGGGAGGAAGTGGGACACAAACACTACCCTCTCGCCGGATTTGGGGGTAGGAACGACCTGCCCCTGTGCAGGAAGCCGATGAAGGATTTCCGGGGTCAGATACCTCGCTGCGCGGAGCTTCGCAATATCCTCCTCTGTGACAGAAGAAGCCACCCACCGGCCTTGACGGCTGGATCCGTACAAGATTAGGTGAAAGTGCAACTATCCCTGGGTGGTTTTGGTAATTCCTAACAACATATAGCTCATTGAGCTAATGTTATTCCAAGATAAATATTTCAGGAAAGCTCAATGATCGGCATGGCATGGATTAGAAAGTGGACCCTTCAAAATGCTAAGGACAAAAGATTGGCTCAAGCTCAAAGCACAAGACTCTACATTTTCTATTTTAGTGATCCAAGATCACATTGAGTCTATAGGAAAAGCCAATACTATTAAGAAGGGATGAGGTGTTGCTTAATGAGGATCTTGCTCAAAATGCTTAGTGATATGCTCCAAAACCCTCCACTACTTTCTCATATCCACATATGTCCTAAACCAAAAGTCCAACTCGGCCCCACCGATTCTTTCCATCCAGAGCCACCGAGTTCAGTTGACATAGCCACTGCCAGAAACCCTAATCAATTCGGTCACCGATAGGGATCTCGGTCTCACCGAGATGGGATTGCGAACTCTCTGTTTCCCTTCGTAACGTTTCGGTTAAACCGAGATGAGCGATTGGTCCCACCGAGATTGCAATGCAAACTCTCTGTTTCCTTTTCGTAACGTTTCGGTCCAACCGAGATGAGCGAATCGGTCCCACCAAGTTTGCCTGACCAACTCTCTGTTTTGGCTATTACCAAAATCGGTCTCACCGAGTTTGTGTAATCGGTCTCACCGAGATTACGTTTGCCCTAACCCTAATGACATCGGTCCCACCGAGTTGACATGTCGGTCCCACCGAGAATCCTAACGTTCACATTTTGAACTAAATCGGTGCGACCGAGTTTAATGATTCGGTCCCACCAAGTTTGGTGATTTGTGTGTAACGGTTAGATTTTGTGTGGAGGCTATATATACCCCTCCACCCACTCTTCATTCATGGAGAGAGCCATCAGAACATGCCTACACTTCCAATACATATTTTCTGAGAGAGAACCACCTACACTTGTGTTGAGGTCAAGATATTCCATTCCAACCACATAAATCTTGATCTCTAGCCTTCCCCAAGTTGCTTTCCACTCAAATCTTCTTTCCACCAAATCCAATCCTATGCGAGAGAGTTGAGTGTTGGGGAGACTATCATTTGAAGGACAAGAGCAAGGAGTTCATCATCAACACATCATTTGTTACTTCTTGGAGAGTGGTGTCTCCTAGATTGGCTAGGTGTCACTTGGGAGCCTCCGACAAGATTGTGGAGTTGAACCAAGGAGTTTGTAAGGGCAAGGAGATTGCCTACTTCATGAAGATCTACCCTAGTGAGGCAAGTCCTTCATGGGCGACGGCCATGGTGGGATAGACAAGGTTGCTTCTTCGTAGACCCTTCGTGGGTGGAGCCCTCCGTGGACTCGCGCAACCGTTACCCTTCGTGGGTTGAAGTCACCATCAATGTGGATGTACGATAGCACCACCTATCGGAACCACGGATAAAAAATCTCCGTGTCAACATTGCGTTTGCTCCCTCAAACTCATTCCTTTACCTTCATATGCATTTGTTTTACATTCCGCTGCTATACTCTTAGAATTGCATGTGTAGGTTGATTGCTTGACTTGAGCTAAGTTGATAAAATCTGCCAAGAACTAAAAATAGGAAAAGGGTAGATTTTTATTTGGTCAAGTAGTCTAATCACCCCCCCCCTCTAGACATACTTCCGATCCTACAAGTGGTATCAGAGCTTTGGTCTCCATTTTCTTTGATTTCCATAGCTTTTGGTGGTCATAGCCTTGGTTTCACAACCTAGGAGAGTATGGCGTCTAGCGAGGGAAATTACCACCGTAGAGGTCCTTACTTTGATGGCACTAATTTTGCTAGTTGGAAGCATAAGATGAAAATGCATATTCTTGGAAATAACCCCGCCGTTTGGGCTATTGTGTGTATTGGCTTGCAAGGTGAATTCTTTGATGGGAGTGAACAAAACCGTGAAGCTACCGCGGAAAAGTTGAAGATGCTACAATACAATGCTCAAGCTTGTGATATTCTCTTCAACGGATTGTGCCCCGAAGAATTCAACAAAATCAACCATCTTGAGAATGCAAAGGAAATTTGGGATACTTTGATTGATATGCACGAAGGTACCGACTCCGTCAAGGAATCCAAATTGGATGTGCTTCAAAGTCAACTTGACAAGTTCAAAATGAAGGATGGTGAAGGTGTCGCTGAAATGTACTCTAGGCTTGCTCTCATCACAAATGAGATTGCCGGCTTAGGAAGTGAAGAGATGACCGACAAATTCATCATCAAGAAGATCCTAAGAGCCTTGGATGGAAAGTATGATACCGTGTGCACATTGATCCAAATGATGCCCAATTACAAAGATCTCAAGCCAACGGAAGTCATTGGAAGATTTGTTGCTCATGAGATGTCACTCAAGGATAAGGAAGAGCTTCACAACAAGTCAAGTGGTGCTTACAAAGCCTCATGTAATACTCCCACATCTTCAAGTGAGAAACAAACCTTCAATGAAGAATTGAGCTTAATGGTGAAGAACTTCAACAAGTTCTACAAAAGTAGAAGCAAGGAAAGAAGTTCCAAGTCAAGGTCCTACAATGACAAAAGATCTTCTAGTCGTGAGCGTAATTGCTACAATTGTGGAAGACCCGGACACTACTCCAATGAGTGTACGGCCCCCTACAAAAGAAGAGAAGATTCTCCCAAGAGAAGAAGTAGAAGAGAAAAATCACCACCAAGAGAAAGGAGGAGTAGAGATGATCGTTGTGAACGAAGACCCTCTCGGAGAAGCAAGGATTTGGAAAGAAAGGAAAAGTCATCAAGGAGCTATACAAAAAGAAGACATCAAGCTCATGTTGGTGAATGGGTATCCGGCTCCGACTCCGACAATCACTCCAAAATAAGTTATCACTCCGACTCCGAATATACTCAAGATGAAGGTGTTGCCGGTCTAGCACTTGTGTCAACCAACTCCTATGACATATTTGACTCACCAAACGAAGAAATTGGAAGATGATTCATGGCCAAAGGTCCAAAGGTAACACATCCCGAGTATGTTGATTTCAATAGTGATGAAGATGATTTGCTAGGTGATGATGATTTACTTGTTGACAACTCTAGTGATGAAAACTATGATGAAACGTCAATTAATCATGCTAATCAAGATAAAACGAATGATGATGATAAGAAGGAGATTGAGCGTCTAACTCAAGAACTAGACACTCTTAAGTTAGCTCATGAAACTACCTTGGAAAATCATCGAGAACTTTTAAAGACTCATGATAAGCTACACTTTGAAAAGATCAACCTTGAGCAAGAGCATGAGTTTTTAAAGGCAATCAATGATGATCTTCGCAAGAAAAGTTCTTCTTACATTGCCAAGCGTTTACTCTTGTCTACATACATGCCACAAGTTAAATCTAGCAACAAGAACAAGAAAGATTCTTCATCTAGTAGTAACAACAATCATGCTAAATCCAATCTTGATGCTTCTAGTAGTTCTCTTGATTCCACTAATGATTCTCTTAGCCAAGTTACACTTGAGCAAGAAAATAGCTTATTGAAGGGAATCATAGAGAAAGGTGTTTACAAGAGTCTTGCCGGAAGTAAGCAATTTGAGGAAATTGTGCGCAAGCAAGGAAGACACCGGAAGAATCAAGGTGTTGGTTTTGAACGGAAGTTCAATGCCAATGGAGTTGAGTGGGAAGAAGATCAATACCCCAAGACGAAGTTTGTTCCTCAACAAGAGAAGTATGATCCTACTTCTTTCAAAGGAACACAAACTCAAAATGATATTCCACCACAAGACCACAAGCAAAAAGGCAAGGATAAGCTTCAAGAGGAAATTGATGCATTTGAAGAAGCACCTAAGGCCTTGGTCAAGTGGGTTCCCAAGACTACATCAAGTTCCACTTCATCGAGTACAACTAAGACTCCAAGGGTTCCCATCAAGATGGTGTGGATCCAGAAGAAGAAGAACTAGAGAGTTCTTGAGGGTGACTCCGCCAACATACTTCACTCCTATCATTTTGGCGAGGACAAGTGCAAACAACTTCCATATCTTGCACTAGTTCAAGGAGTCACAAACCCTCTTGTTGGTAAGACAAGGGACAAGGTAACCTAATGACCTCATGGACATCATATTGTGTATGCGTCACTCTATGTCTATGGATATCCTTGTTTGTTCCTTGTGGGACTAACCCGTGTAGGTATTGAAAGTGCAACTCACTCCAAAGGATTGCTCCAAATGATCTACATCAACTTTGAGCATCTACATCTTCGACACCTACATGAAGTCATCATCGACAAAACCCAAGGTTAGTTTTCATTCCCTTTAGGGGGGATATCACATCTAGGGGGAGCTTTACTCAAATCAGTGAGCTAAAGCAACTCTAATGGTGTGAACACAACAATGCTTTATGTAAAAGTGGTAACCCCACTCGTGCTTAAACGATGAGTATGACTTATGATCAAATGTTCTCATTTGACTCCTGAGTCAATATACTCATATATAGATGACCTAGTCATCGCCAAATTGCTTGATAGATGCTAGAGTGTTTGTGCATGCTTTGTCACATATTTCATTTGCCATTTTAATTGTGTGAGCATGTTGGATGCATATTTTACTCATTCGAGGACATCCATTTGTAGCTATGATTGTTTGGCTCTTTCTCTTTTGCCAAATGGATGGACAAGAATGCCTAGGAACACCCTCTAGCTATCTATGCTTTTCTCGTCTCAAACTCTATTCATGCTACATCACAAAGTTTGATCAAGTCAGATTCGAACCACTCTGTGTGAGGAGCACTCGGAGATCCCGATTCGTCATAGACTTAAACCTCCAAAACCTCTTTGTGCATCTCGGTCTGACCGATTCATCCTTTTCGGTCCTATCGAGTCACCAAGTTGATTAGGGTTTTCAATCTCGGTGCAACCGATTAGAACTTTTCGGTCACACCGAGTTGCAGTAACTGCTTGCAGTTTTGCATCTCGGTGCCACCGAGTCGTTCCACTCGGTCACACCGACAGGGTCAGGTTATATATACCGCTGGGTCAAAATTTGGAAATTTCTCCGAACCCCTTCGCCCGCGCGTAACCTACTCTGCCTCCTCTGGTCTCCGGATCGTCCTCTCATCACCAGCGACCTCCCGCCACTGGTCTCCACCGCCGTCAACGGAAATCCTCTCTGCTGTTGCCGCCGTAGCAAGTTCGTCGCCGCACTAGGGTACGGACTTGATCATTGTGCTAATCTTTAACTCCGATTCTTAGCACATTGCTTTGCCATGTTTCTTGCCATAATTGAAATCATCCTGTCCAGCAAAAACGTCCCGTAGATTAGTTTTGATTTGAAAATTTAGGGTTAGGTCTCCACCGAATTCATCTCGGACCAACCGAGTTGTAGAAATCGGTCTCACCGATTTTGGCTTAGGCCAGAGCACACGCATTTTCGGTCCGACCAAAAATTGCAAATCGGTGTGACCGAGTTCGATTCTCTGTGAAACCCTAGCAGTCTCGGTACCACCGAACTGTGACTCGGTCTGACCGAGTTCACTAGTTCAGGTTCCAAAAGCTGCTTCGGTATCACCGAGTTCACAATTCGGTAGATCCGAAATGCTTTTGTGAAGAACTAAAACTAAGTTTTTAAGTCATCTGTTTTGCAAAAACTCCTGTACTTTGTGATGCTCATCTACTCTACCTCATCTATAACCTATTCATAGGGTCTGCTGACACTGTACTTGCAAGATGTCTGACCAAAGTGACAGCCAGAACAAGCCAGAGGAACAGGTTCAGTTAAGTGAGGGCACTAGTCCCTCTAGCAGCTATGATGAAGGTAGCAGGAGCACTCCAAGCAATCTGCCAAAGGCTGCTACCAGAACAAGGAAGAAGAGGACTTCTGACTCTGAAGATGAAGATTATGTGGCTGTTGAAGATGAAGCCACTTCAAAGAAGAAAGTGCTGAAGAAAGAGTATGGCTCAGCTGCTGCAACTAAGCCAGGTCTAAAAACTAAGATGCCAGCAAGAAGACAACCCATGTATAAGCCAAGGATAGTTGCCATAGGAGAAACAATGGAGTTCACTCTTGAACCCAAGGAAACTGGAGATGGTAAGAAGAGGAAAGAAAGGGTCAAGAAGACCATTGCCAGAGTTATTGGTAAACCTTCAATGATGAGAGATTCTGAAGAAGAGGAAGAGGAAGAGGATGCAGCACCAGCACCCAAAGCTCAAAAGCTTATGGGAGATGCAATTAAGGCAGGGGCTGCTCCATCTAAGCCCAAGACTGCTCCTAAGACTGTTGCTCCAGCTCCAAAGCCAAAACCCAAGAGGAGCACCAGGAACATCCCTGCTGAGGAGAAGAACAAGGCCCCAGTGCCTCAAGCTGCTGAAGAAGAATAGGAAGATGATTCTGTTATTTTGGGGAAGCTGAAGCCCAAGATCCCTGATCACAATGATGCACACCCAGTTGCAGAGAATATGAAAATCAGGAAGGATTCAAGATTGAGGCTATGGAGAGAGTCTGATCCATATGCCACCAGGAGAAGGACTGCTGTGGACTACAGATTCCACACTAAGGAACAGCAGGACTTCTATGAGACTGTTTTACTTGACAAGAAGCCCATAGTGTGTGACATGAGATGGGTTGATTGGAAATTCATTAAGGAAAATGAGGATCACTTCCCTGGTGTGTATGACAGCTTCAAGGCATGTGGAGTTGATGAGTTTGTGGCTCAGAAGTTCACCAAGTGGAATGATGAACTCATTATGCAATTTTACTCCACTGCACACTTTTATCCAGATGGAAGGATTGTGTGGATGTCTGAGGGTACTAGGTACTAGTCTATAGTTGAAGAATGGGCAAAACTCATAAATGCTCATGAGGAACATGAGGAACATGAGGATTGTGTGGATGTCTGAGGGTACTAGGTACCAGTCTATAGTTGAAGAATGGGCAAAACTCATAAATGCCAAGAAGAAGAAAGACCACAACTCTATGGCCAATATGTACAAAGAGATCCCTGATGCTGCTTTGGACACACATAAGTTTGGATCTGTACACTATTTGTTGTCTGGTCTGCCAACAATCAATTGGATTTTGAGGCACACACTTCTACCCAAGTCAGGTGATCACAAGATGATCAGAGGACATGCTATCAACTTGTTGCACATATTTGATGTCCCACAAAAGTTCAAGGTTATGAGCCTGATTGTGGAAACAATCAAGAGGACTGCAGCTGATCAGAAGAGAAGTTGTGGATATGCCCCACACATCCAGGAGCTCATCAACTCAAAGATGGGCAAAGGCAAGTACATCTTGGACAAGGAGCATCTACCCATCTATCCTGAATTTGAGGACAACACAGTTGTCATGACCGAGAATGAACCATCATCTGTGCAAGCACAAGAGAAGAAAGCCAAAGCTAAAGCTGAGAAGGCTGCAAAGATGCCAACTATGGAAGAGGCATCTTAGGTCTTCTTGAAGAGCAAGCAAGACCAGCTTGGATATCTGATCCAATCCACTATGAGGATTGAGCAGGGCCTGGCCACCCTGACCAAGAACCAGGAAAGCTTGGAAAGGATAGTTGAGACAAAATTCTATGACCTTGATGTCAAGATCACAAAGATCCAAACTGCAGTTGAGCAACTTCAGGAGGAAGCAGAGGAGAAGAAGGGCAAGTCTACCACAGATGCATTTGCTAGAGTGCCCAGAGGACAGAGATCTGCTGCAGTGCCAGTGACAGACACTAGAGCTACAGCATCAGCACCAGCAGCTACAGCTCATTCCAACTCCAGCAGCTACTCCACCAGCTCCAGCCACTTCATCAGAAGCTTTCGTCCTTGGCGTTCTCTCAACACCACCTCCCGAAGATCAAGCCTGGGAGTCGTTTAGCACTATGCATTTTCAAGCTTTTTGGTAACTTGTTGCCAAAGGGGGAGAAAAATGTATAGATCATAGGCTTTGAGAGAGAGTGTGTTGTTTTTTATCTCTCTTTGCACTCTTTTTGGTTGGTTTGAAACTTTACTGCGTGCTTGTGTGATACTACTTTGTGTCCTTGTGAGATACTTATTTGGTCAAGTGTTTGATCATATGCTACCCTTAATGCTTGTTGGATAATGCTATCTTTCATATCCTATTATGATCATTCACTTTGCTTGGTGATGAGTGCATGCTTTTAATCTCTATCATTTTGAGCGCTCCACCAAGATGTATGTGACATGGAAGAGTAACCCATGATCCTAATCGATTGTGCATTTGCATTCAAAAGCAAATCTTAAATAATGCACAAATTTAGGGGGAGCTCTTGCTTATCACATACTTCTCAAAGCGACGATGTTTTTCAATCTTATTTATCATTTGTCGAAGCTTTGATATATATGTTGTCATCAATTACCAAAAAGGGGGGGATTGAAAGTGCAACTATCCCTGGGTGGTTTTGGTAATTCCTAAAAACGTATAGCTCATTGAGCTAATGTTATTCCAAAATAAATATTTCAGGAAAGCTCAATGATTGGCATGGCATGGATTAGAAAGTGGACCCTTCAAAATGCTAAGGACAAAAGATTGGCTCAAGCTCAAAGCACAAGACTCTACATTTTCTATTTTAGTGATCCAAGATCACATTGAGTCTATAGGAAAAGCCAATACTATTAAGAAGGGATGAGGTGTTGCTTAATGAGGATCTTGCTCAAAATGCTTAGTGATATGCTCCAAAACCCTCCACTACTTTCTCATATCCACATATGTCCTAAACCAAAAAGTCCAACTCGGCCCCACCGATTCTTTCCATCCGGAGCCACCGAGTTCAGTTGACATAGCCACTCCCAGAAACCCTAATCAATTTGGTCTCACCGATAGGGATCTCGGTCTCACTGAGATGGGATTGCAAACTCTCTGTTTCCCTTCGTAACGTTTCGGTCAAACCGAGATGAGCGACCGGTCCCACTGAGATTGCAATGCAAACTCTCTGTTTCCTTTTCGTAACATTTTGGTCCAACCGAGATGAGCGAATCGGTCCCACCGAGTTTGCCTGACCAACTCTCTGTTTGGCTATTACCAAAATCGGTCTCACCAAGTTTGTGTAATCGGTCTCACCGAGATTACGTTATGCCCTAACCCTAATGACATCGGTCCACCGAGTTGACATGTCGGTTCCCCCGAGAATCCTAACGTTCACATTTTGAACTAAATCGGTCCGACCGAGTTTAATGATTCGGTCCCACCGAGTTTGGTGATTTGTGTGTAACGGTTAGATTTTGTGTGGAGTCTATATATACCCCTCCACCCACTCTTCATTCGTGAAGAGAGCCATCAGAACATGCCTACACTTCCAATACATATTTTCTGAGAGAGAACCACCTACACTTGTGTTGAGGTCAAGATATTCCATTCCAACCACATAAATCTTGATCTCTAGCCTTCCCCAAGTTGCTTTCCACTCAAATCTTCTTTCTACCAAATCCAATCCTATGAGAGAGAGTTGAGTGTTGGGGAGACTATCATTTGAAGCACAAGAGCAAGGAGTTCATCATCAACACACCATTTGTTACTTCTTGGAGAGTGGTGTCTCCTAGATTGGCTAGGTGTCACTTGGGAGCCTCCGACAAGATTGTGGAGTTGAACCAAGGAGTTTGTAAGGGCAAGGAGATCGCCTACTTCGTGAAGATCTACCCTAGTGAGGCAAGTCCTTCATGGGCGACGGCCATGGTGGGATAGACAAGGTTGCTTCTTCGTGGACCCTTCGTGGGTGGAGCCCTCCGTGGACTCGTGCAACCGTTACCCTTCGTGGGTTGAAGTCTCCATCAACTGAATGTATGATAGCACCACCTATCGGAACCACGGATAAAAAATCTCCGTGTCAACATTGCGTTTGCTCCCTCAAACTCATTCCTTTACCTTCATATGCAATTGTTTTACATTCCGCTGCTATACTCTTAGAATTGCATGTGTAGGTTGATTGCTTGACTTGTGCTAAGTTGCTAAAATCTGCCAAGAACTAAAATTGGGAAAGGGTAGATTTTTATTTGGTCAAGTAGTCTAATCACCCCCCCCCCCTCTAGACATACTTTCGATCCTACATTAGGGCTGGTGGCGGTGGGAACCCGAGGGTTGGAACTTGGGGTGGCTAGGGTTGAGGAAGAAGCAAGCGCAAAGGAAGAAGACGAGTCTGGGACCCTATATAAAGACCCCAAATACTAAGTGTATCCACCTGGGTCTTGAAACTTACCTATCCCCAGAGAGTTGTACCCAGGGGACGGTTGGGTTACCCACGCTTGCATTAATGAAAAATCCCGTGAATAAGGGAGCACGATCTCTGCCTTGGCAAGACGTGCCAGTAAAACCGTGTCCCGAGACGTGGGGCGACGTACGAGCCAATGGTTGGAAATAGTAACCGGGCAGGCGTGATGCGATGTCGTAAACAGTTATCAACAAATTAGACTCGTGGAATATTGCATTTTCTGCAATATATACACAGGTCCGAATATATCTACTACATCCGAAGACTATTCCGGAATTCGGAAGGAGGGAACCCGCCTTGCAATGCCGAAGATAATCTGCGCGCTGGACTCCTCATCATTGAAGCCAGGTTCAGGGGCTACTGAGGGAGTCCTAGACTAAGGGGTCCTCGGGCGTCCGGCCTGTTATTCATTGGGCCGGACTGATGGGCTGTGAAGATACGAAGGCCGAAGACTATACCTGTGTCCGGATTGGACTTTCCTTGGCGTGGAAGGCAAGCTAGGCGACCAGCTGTGAAGATTCCTTCTTATGTAACCGACTCCATGTAACCCTAGACCTCTCCGGTGTTTATATAAACCGGAGAGCATAGTCCGGATAGGGGACATTCATTACCATATACACATAGGCTAGACTTCTAGGGTTTAGCCATTACGATCTCGTGGTAGATCAGCTCTTGTAACACTCATATTCATCAAGATCAATCAAGCAGGAAGTAGGGTATTACCTCCATAGAGGGGGCCCGAACCTGGGTAAACATCGTGTCCCCCGTCTCCTATTACCATCGATCCTAGACGCACAGTTCGGGACCCCTACCCGAGATCCGCCGGTTTTGACACCGACAATAACCAACTCATGTACTTATCTTACAACAACACCTTCGACCACCAGCAAGCTTCCAATCTCCTTGCGCAGTCACGGCATCAACTTCCCCCGATAAACCTCAGATCAAGATCGTGATGCGTGACTTGGCAAGCATGCTTGGATGGCACGAGCGATTCACAGAGCGGGCGGTGGCAGGACCATGGCACTGTTGCACCGGAGTCGCCGAATGAGGGGTTGGATTCCTGCTAGCATAGTTCCGGGGAGCACCTACCCTAGCAGACAGCGTGGGAGACACTATGCGAGCAGAGAGAGGGTGAGGATGGAGGAGCCTCATGTCGAGAGCAGGTGGTCGCCGGCACCATATTGGCATCCCCGGCGAGGGTTGGGATTGGTGCCGAGGCAGGAGTGGCCACCGACAACTGCCTAGGAGCACAAGAGCTACAGTGAAAAGGCAGTTGTTTTCTTTTGTTATGAAACCGTGCGTCACACCAAAAATGTCCAATGGACTATGTTGTTGTTGTTGTGCCTCAATGTAGAAGCAACCCGTGTGGATCGTGATACATGGAGTAGAGGAGAGTCAGCGACATGTTTAGGTAGGCCCGAGGGTCGTTGAAGTCAGTTGACACTGCGTCGATGGCCCCGGGGACTCAAGGTAGTGGTGTAGAAGGGAGGGGGCTGAGTTGGCGTTGGTGCTGCTGCTGTATTTGACGGGGAAGAATTGTGATGGGGAGGAGGAGAAAAAAGAGTTGGAGGCGGAGACAACGTAGCGGGTTCATGCCCTTAACCGAGTTTTGTGTTCTTCCAAAATATAAGATTGACTAGGAGTTTTTCTTCCCATGTCCTTAACTAGCTCCGCCCATATTATTTGGCTTGGATCTTCACATCATCATGTTCCCACCTTTTTTCTAAATATAAACTCACAAGGAAGTTTTTTTCTCGAATTCGCACAGTGTGCGTATCATATTATATATAAAGATGGGTGGGAATTACCCCTAGTCCATCATGCAGTGATATATAGGTCGCCATGCTTGGCACTCTTGTCTCAAAGTATGCAGCAACGGTCCTAACCGAGGGCGAAACTCTGTCGAACACAACCGAATTCCTATGCTTCCAAAGCACCCACATTCCGAGAAGTAGAACTGCCCTTATGTCTCTTGACTTGTGCCCCACCGAAGTCTTGTTTAGGCACCACGACTAGAGCGTGTCGTCGGCTCCTGGCGTCTAGTCCGCCCTTCCTAGGGTCGTGCAGATCGCCGTCCACACCGTTCGCGCGAAGACACAACCTAGCATGATGTTGTTCATAGATTCGTCGTGTTTGGCGCGGAAAGGGCAAGAGTCCTGGTGTGGTAGCCTCCTCCTAGGAAGCTTATCCGAATTCTAGTGGTGTGGTAGCCCCCTCCACGCAAAGAAATGACATTGTAGCGGCGCCCTGGACCTCCACGTGAACTCAGCCATAGGAACCACCTCTCGGCCAACAAATTTTGCGGCATACGCTGAACGTATAGAGAAATCACCATCGCCTTCCCAAGACCATCTAATTTTGAGGAGTAATTTTAACATGCTCCCTCTTACTCCCTCTTTTTACATGAGAGGTAAGAAGGTAAGAGTTAATCACACCACTAGCTAATCATATCAATGACTCAGATCTATTATGTACTCTTACCTCTCATGTGAAAAAGGGAGGTAAGAGGGAGCATTTGCACCCATCCATAAGTTGGACCACTATGGTCCTAAAGTTGCATTTACTCCTGAAGTGCTCTCACCCCTATGCCCAGTTCAAAATTTGTAGCTCAGGCATTGTTTGATAGTGCATCGTGAACCGTCCACGAAAGTCTTACACGTCGAGGCACTCTCTCATATAAAGATGGCGCAGTTTTTGCCACTCGCAGACTGTCTAGCCATCGGTCCTCCCAGAACATGGTGTCATGGCCGTCACCAATCGTAGCTCCGGATGCAGCAATGTACAGTGCTAGAGACTCCTTCATCACGGGAATGTCAAATTCCGCCCACGACCTCTCTCCATCCGATCTGCGCAGCCATGGTCAGCGTGCTTGCATTGCTATGTTGAGCCACCTGAGGTTTCGAATGCACGCGCTTAGTTTTCTCCTGTTCTATGGATGCAAAAAAAGCTTCAAGCTTGACCATAGCTGTTTGATCACGACACATGAGAACTACGTTCAGCACAAGAAAACAATTAGTCAAGTACCACTATGTTGATTTTGTCAGAAAATATAGATCCATCCGCGCATGATAGCTTGGGCATGTCAAACTTTCTACAGTACACCCACATGACGATGGGTAAGGAATCCTGAACACATGCGTACAGGGATCGTATCTAGGTATGTGGTATTTGATTCGATCCATCGCGATCTAAATTTATTTTGTAGATCATCCGTACATTCACAAAAGAAATGTTAGTACGCCCATCGTACAAGGTCGAGCTTATTAATTTGTGCACAAACTCCAGTTTTGTATCGAGTATGTGAATCAGTTTTACAAATCTGATGGCCTGAGGAACTTGTCCAAGGCTTCATATTGATATATAGAAGTACACAGGGGAGTGAAACCGACCGGCCACCACATGTCTCTTTCGATTCCATCAGCTGATCTGTCCATAATGATCTCATCAAATGTTTTTTCTTGTCTGTCCATTTGAGTAGATTGGGTATCTAATTAGGTTAGTGCTAATCCTAGTACTCATCTAAAGTATGTTTAACATACTATGATATTTAAAGTACCAACTAAAAATACTGCAAACACCTAACTCTTAAAGGCTAAAGTCAATATACGATATAGAATTACCAAACCATGTGTACATCAACTTGCACACATGGTGTAAGAAACAACCATCGGGACACTAGTTTGAGTTTTTTTTTCTTTTTGTCTCATATGATCACCGCCATTTTCAAAGTCAAACATGTATCATATCATTATTTATTATTTTTGTACATGTATTTTGCACCACTTTGTAGAAACTTAAATTCAAACACAACACGTCAATTATTGACCATCTGGAACTGCGTTCAGGGGAATGGAATACAAACATTGAAACCACAAGAGGTGTATGCATGACGGTCTAGTTAGCCATATGTCGATGCCCGGAATGTTTTAATGGTATTTGAAATATGTTTGGACAGCATTAGCTACATTTTTAAGGCATGAGCATTTTCCAAAGATATGACTAAAATCTAGCGATGCATTATAATTTCCTAGGAAATCCTTACCGATTAATAATAATCATACATAGGAATTTCATGTGAATCCTAGAAGGCAGCACATTGAGGATTATATAGGACCTTTCTATAGAGTAGGGCGTTTTGGTGACCATGGAGGCCGATTTTTTTATAAAAAAAAAAATCAAAGTTAAAATATTTTAGTTAAAAAAATCTAAAAATATATGTACATGTATATAAGGATGTAATATATATGCGTGTAGAATTTCACGGTAAAATACCGTGAGTTGCGACATGTACAAAAAAAACTAAATCATGGACTTTGAGCAATGAACAGCGCATGTGCTAAAAAAGCCACATTTTCTTTTTGCACAACCCGCGTTTTAACACATTTCATCATGAATATTTACACAGCTGTACATAATGCCTCTAGGTATATGTGTATTTGTTTTTTAAATTTTCTTGAAACATAAAAGTATGAATTTTGAATTTTGCAAAAATTTGGCCTCCATGAAGCTCGTCCTGCATTCAGCATTTTCGCTTTCTACATGGTTTCTTTTCCCCATAAAAATCCTACTCCGTGCGACTCTGAACCTAAACAATGCAAGGAATCTTCAGTAACCTCCCTGTGGGCTGTGACAACGGCGACAAGAATAGTAATCTAGGACTAACCATGGTTCTTGAGAACATTATGAGTGAGTGAGTGAGTGTTTAAAAGTAACACGAGTGGGCATAGAAATTAGGTGCGCCCTCGCTGTCATTCAAGCGGGGCGGTCCTCTTCTCCATTATTAATGATGATGTTGTGCGTCATGTGGACACGATCGATCTTAATGCAGCTACCTGCAGATCGATCGATGGATCGATCATGGTCTAGATCTGAGAATGCATTTTCTTTTCTTTCTCTTTTTATTTGGGGACGATCGAGTGCAGTTAGGTAAAAGTTCGAGAGAGAAAACTACGGCCACTTACCTTCCTTTCTCTCTGTTCTGAAGATATTCATTTACTTATATTAAATTTGTGTGGGTGCATGCAGTAGAAAAAAAGAAGATACGACACCTCCAGTCCTTCCACTAAGACCAAACAGCTTACTTTGATCAGCACGCACCAAGCCACACGATAGCTTATAATATAACCACACAGGACACCGAGAACAAAGTGAAAATGACCGCACACACTATCACAGTATCATACACACCATCACAGCTTGGCGAGATAGGGGAGAGAGAGCAGGGTTAGAGTGAGAGGAAACAATGTTAGGGCATCTCCAACGTCGACTCTTAAACCATTCGCAATACGTATTTTGCCATTTAACCTATTCCTGAATCGGTCCGTTGACGCGTCCGATTGTCCGGTTTCTCCCAAACTGAAGGGCGGGGGTTTGCGGGAGTTCAGACCGCCTCCACGTAGGATTCTGACAACCCCGGTCCATTGAAATCCCCCTTCCGGTTCACTTTTCTTTCACTTCGCCTCTGCTCCCCCTTGTCTCCATTCGCACCTTTCTCGTCCGACGATTTCGTTGTACCTCTCCGCCCCGCCGTCCAAGCATCCTCGGATGTCCGCAACCCCCACCAACGCGCCTGCTCGTCTTGGACTACCCCGTCGTCCACCCAGGATTCGTCCGTAGCCAGATACCCTCCGCCCCCTGCATACACCGTCCATAGCGGACACCAACACTCGGCAAGTGTTCGATCAAATGCTATTGAGCTTTTTTTTTTGAGTTTTTTGTTATTTCCTAGAGTAATTCGATGGCAGGGTATTTGGTTATCGAGATGAGTTATTGTGTGATGCGTGGTTGGTCGTATTGTGGACATTGTAGGCAGGAACTCAGGAGGCTCGATCTTTTTGGCAACGCATGCGTGCTTCATTTCATGAGCAAAAGAATTTCGGGTCGTACGAAATGCACGTCATCCATGAACGCACTGTCAAGTCGATATCACATCGATGGTACACTTTCTGTTACTCCGTCATGAAGTATTGCGGTGTGATTCATTGAGTGGAGACAATGTAGCCATTGGGCTCGTCAACCATGAAGATTATAAGTTTTGCTTCTTGTTGCTCTTCATGTTGGTTAATTCATTTATTTATTGCTCTACACGTTATATAGCCTGGGCGTGCTATACTACAAGACCGAGGACATGCCATTCACGCGCATACATTGTTGCATAAAAGCTCAAGAGACAGTATGTGTGGGACGACATGTGTCGACTCTAGCTCGAGTATCTTTGAATTTGAAATCAGTGTATTTCAAAAAATTTGTTGAGCATCCAGTTATCTTGGATGTAATCATTTATATTTGAACTATTGTTGTACTAGAGATATTTGCATGTTATTTATGCAGGGATGAATTATGCTATTATCTATAATTATTTTGAGTGTTGTGGTGCTAAAGAAAAACTCATAAACGACATGCAAGGAACATGGTTAAATGGCCGGCTACCGTATCCGTGTCCGTAGACTAGTCGTGTGTAAAGAATCGGTGTTGAAGATGCCCTTATATTCCATCAACGCCGAGACAACCAATGACAAACAAGCATGGTGGTGCATCATGTACTGCACTCGCAGAGAATAGTATTGTACCTTTGTACGTACCCACTGAAGGAAACTGCCACCACCTCCACACATATACTATTCATAGAGCCCATGAGAATGTCCATGACTTGTGACTAAACTTTCACCCTGAATCAAATCCTTCCTAGCTAGGAGTACTAATCAATAGGGAATAGGCGGCCATGTCGCCGTGCACCCATGCCACCATGACTTTTCAGGTGCTCATCCACCATTTGCCTAGCCTAGCAGCTCCTCCCCCTTCTGGAAGCCCGCCGCGAGACAGGAGGGGCAGAAGCGCCATTTGATCTATCGTGTGGGGGCGGATAAACCCTGGGGCATTGGTGTCGTGTCAACCAACTTGATCACCATGAACCGCATACTAGCCTAGCCTAGCCAAGCCGGGCCAGCTCCCCAGTGGGGACACGAGTGACGTGGGTGGGTGGTGCAACCCAACGCATGCGTGTGTCCGCTTGCTCATTAGTAGCAGCCTTGTCCCACCCCAGCGACGACCTACCCTGCCTTGCACCCAGCTTAGCTGAGCTAGTTTAGCTAGCCACAGCTCCTTGTCCTGTGGCATGCCACCCATCAATCCATCCATCCATGCATGTATATCCGGATGCAGGGCCATTATTATTTCTAAAAATATTCATGCATAGATATTTTTCAAACAAGATGATCAAAATTTTCAAACAAGATAATCGTATACTATTAGCATGCAATTTTTTAGTTAATCGCTCGTGGTGGTGAATCTCTCTTGGGGCAACAGAAGTCACAGGGCATCAGTTCCTCAAGCATAATTCCCCTCACATTATTGTTTTGTTTAGCATTATAATTGCATCTAGTTCCAATTCCCTTCCTCTTGCATAATTGCACCGCCTTTTTTGCTTGCTTGTTTTTTCCTGCGCGTTTTTCGCTGAAGAATATGTATGGCACCAACAATGGAAGATTCTCACAATCATACCAACTGGTTTCAATTCAGGGTAAATTCGGATGTGACACACGAGTCGTCCTCGGCGGCAGTGACGGTATCGACAAAAAAACATTCAGAACTCATGAACAAATTAGCATTTCTCTTCGAGAAACGTCGAATTATAGGTGTTCCCACATGAGGAAAACCCGAGTTGTCGACCTAACTAGAAAAGATTAGAGGAAACCACAATCAATTATTCTTGAAAGCTACACGCTATAATCTCGTGTGTCTCAGCTTAGGATGCGTGCTAACCGCCGATTCGCTGACATGGACGGCGACATATTAGCAGATGAAACTCTTAATGATTTCTTGTATTTATCTTTGTCCTTTTAGAGCTGACAACAAGTGCCCTATCGCTGTAAAGATAAGTACATGAGCAACAACACTTTGAATTCAAAGATGATGATTTGTAGTAGTAAATATAAAATATGTAACAAAGGAAGTTGGACTTGGATTGCTAGTCCCCTATTGGCTCATGGCTGATGCAGGCGGCCTACTAGCCTAGCTAGCTAGGGTATACAGCCGAAGACATACTACTGAAGAAAAATGCCCCACCACATGAATGAAGAACATAAACGACTCAACAAAGTCAAAGAACAAACAATATTCAGATATACTCCATGTTGCAGCATGATAGTACTCCACCAGCAGCAACCTGGGCACGGTCCACTTGCCACTGCCACCAGACAAGGATTAAGCAGCTAGCTGACAGAAGTGCTTATTAAACACACAAAGTGACAGCCCTGGATCTCCATCTCAGAAAGATTAGCAGCAGCTGCCTGTACTTAATTAATCAAAGCAGTGTCAAGGTAAACTAGGTTAGCAGCAGCAGCAGCTACAACCAATTAAGAAAGAAACATGAGGTGTAACAACCTGGGTTTGTTTAGTGACACTGGTTAACCGGCCAAGTGGCACCAAAAGCACTGGATTAAGAACCTGTAACTAACCAGTCAAGCAGCATTAGCAGCAGCAGCAGCATCAGGTAAAGTAATATGCCACGTCGGTGTCAGCAGTTTTGGTGCTACAGTTCAACGGCACATAGGTTAGGTTAGCAGCCAGCCAAGCCAAGCGGAGGGGGTGATGGGTCAGCAATGCTGTCTCTGCTCCGTCCAGTCTCCTCTTCTCTTCTTCTTCTTCTTCGCCTCCTT
Organism: Triticum aestivum; assembly: GCF_018294505.1. Classification (NCBI taxonomy): domain Eukaryota; kingdom Viridiplantae; phylum Streptophyta; class Magnoliopsida; order Poales; family Poaceae; genus Triticum; species Triticum aestivum. Next base: position 535,597,293 of record NC_057799.1, read on the forward strand.
GTCATTGCTGCCGCTGCTGCTGCTACCATCCAAATCCATCGGTTAAATTCCAGGCCAAAATAGTGGGCGCCCACCAGCGCCCTCCTCCTCCGCCCCTCTCCCCCCCCTGTCCTCATATGCCGCTCCTGTCCCGTCCTCCTCCTGCCACTTCTTCCTTTCCTTGCTTCTCTCGCTCTGCCAGTGCCCTCCTCCTCCTCCTCGCTGAATCTCTCCTCCGCGGAGGAGGCCCGCCGCGTCGGAGCCCGGCCGTCGGGGCGCCTGCCCGTGTCGCGGGGAGGTTTTCTTTGGGGGAAGAAAGGTCGGGGTTTTCGGCTGGTTGGTTGGGATTTTGGTTCTTCATTTGAGCGGCGATTTCGGTTGGTTTTCTGCGATTCCGAGTCCCTGTGCTGTGATTCCTGCCGCCCCGCGCTTCCATTTCTGTTCCCCGCAAGCACCCCCCGGAATTCAGAGCGGCCGAGGCGGTTCTTCGCTCCGGGCCTCCGTCCATGTAAGAATTGGGTTGGAGTTGGAGGCGTCGATGCGGAGATTCGAGGTCGAACTTTGAGCGAGCGAGAGATCAACAACTGTTGCTCGAAGGTCGATTTTTATCCGTGAACCCGGTTTTCAGATTGGTTGTTGCGAAGGCTGCAAGTGGAGGACGACTGTCGTTTTTGGCGAGGATTTGAGAGCTGTGGTCGAGGTCAAAAGAGATCAATGGCGTCGCTGTCCGAAAGCGAGGGGACGAACAGGGGGGGCATGTGGGAGCTGGATCAGAACCTTGATCAGCCCATGGATGAGGAAGCCACCAGACTCAAGAATATGTACCGGGAAAAGGTCTGACGTTTCTCTTCTTCAGTTAGTTACTTTACAGTTCATTTATATTAGTATTTTAATTCATCTGTATTTGGCTGCCAAGACTTGGTTATTTTCAGAGAATGTAAAATTGGTCCCTGCATGTGACCAGTTCATCTCATTGTGCAGTTTGTGCTTTAAGGACATCTGGAACAGTTTGATATGGATTCTGCTGCTTGAACATATTGTTTGTCATCTGTAGTGCGCGAAGTAACCTGATGTAGTTGGTATGATGGGATTACCATTTTTTATTTTCAATGATGGTGGGATTACTGAGTAACTGAAGAAATAGAGTTTTTAGCGCTTTCTTCGTAGTGAAAATGACGCGCTTCCAGGCGTGTCAGGGAAAAGAAAAAAGGAGCAGTGATTTTGTTTATCCAAGTTTTTTGTGCATTCCCTTTCGATGAAACAATTAGCAGAAGAATCTTTAGTCCTGAAATTTAATGTCTGTTTATTCTTGAAAAGAAACTGAATGCTTGTTTTATTGAAGTTGTTAGGCTACTAAATCAAGATTTTATATTGACTGTTATTTCCCTTGATGCAGAAATTCTCATCAGTTTTGATGCTGCGGCTTGCATTTCAGAGCCTTGGGGTGGTCTTTGGTGACTTGGGCACATCACCGCTCTATGTGTTCTATAATGCCTTTCCTCATGGAGTAAACGACGACGAGGATGTTATTGGAGCTCTTTCCTTGATCATTTACACCCTTACTCTCATCCCTCTTGTGAAGTATGTTTTTGTTGTCTTGCGGGCAAATGACAATGGTCAAGGTGAGATGATTTATTCTCACATGGTCAAAGTATCATACTGGTTAGACCTTCAATGAGACGGTGTCTCTTATGATCTGCTCTGTACTTTGCAAAAAAGGAAAATACTGACTGAAATACATCTCAAATGCTTATTTCTACACATTAGCCAACACCAAGCACAGTTGAATTTAATAAGTGGCAACCATAACAGTGCATTTTTTTCCATCAGATTGGTAGGTGAATATTTTAGCAGAATGCCTTTCTGGTCATGAGATGCCAGAGCGGCAGCTAAATTATTTTATATGGAAAGTTTAGTCTGAGATCACTTTACTGTTGCCTCAATGAACGAAAGAAACTCTTCCATGCGCAATTCTGGGACTTCTTGATTTGATAAGTTGCTTGCAGTTTTACACTGGTGGTGACCTCTTTTCTTGTCTTGCAGGTGGTACACTTGCTCTGTATTCACTTCTCTGCCGTCATGCAAAGATCAGCACTATACCCAACCAACACAAGACTGATGAGGACTTGACGACATATAGTCGGCAAACTTATGAGGAGAACTCATTGGCAGCAAAAATAAAGAGATGGCTAGAAACACGCGCATATAAAAGAAACTGTCTTCTTATTCTTGTTCTCCTTGGTACTTGTACAGCTATTGGAGATGGAATCCTTACTCCTGCTATATCAGGTATTCTACATAATCTCTTCCGAATTCATGTTCAGCATCATATTTTTCTGAGTAAATTGAACATTTCCAGGAATCTGATTTGTGATTTGTATTTCACAGTTCTTTCTGCATCAGGTGGAATAAAAGTTCAAAATCCAAACATGAGTACTGGTAATATTGTGTTTTCAGTCTTTCATGCTGTAACTTCAGTAAATTCTTCAAGTATGTTAGTACATAGAAGCATCGAATCACTGCAACGATGAAAAGTCAGTGCAATTCACCTCTGTTTTATGTACTACGTATTAATTATTATCTCATATGTACTGTTACCCTTATACTCTATCTTTTGCATAAATCCATGTTGTAAAATTGCTTCATCTTTGATTCTCTTTGCATCTGGCAGATATTGTTGTACTTGTTGCCGTGATCATCTTGATTGGAGTATTCAGCATGCAACACTTTGGTACAGACAAAGTTGGATGGCTATTTGCACCTATAGTGCTCATCTGGTTCATTTTAATTGGAAGTGTCGGTGCACTGAACATACACAAGCATGGTAGCTCTGTATTAAAAGCATACAATCCAGTCTATATATACCGTTATTTCCGAAGGAATGGGAATTCTTCTAACACCTGGACTGTTCTTGGAGGAATCATGCTTAGCATCACAGGTCAGTCCGTTTTACGTATTCAGGTTTAGAAATTACCTTCCATCAACTTATAATAGAGCCCGTATGACATGCAGAAATTTGTTTCTTTCTCCTCAGGAACTGAAGCGTTATTTGCGGATCTATGTCATTTTCCTGTTTTGGCCATTCAGATTGCATTCACCTTCATTGTATTCCCATGCCTTCTTCTGGCATACACAGGGCAGGCTGCTTATATAATTTCCAACAAGCAACATGTGAATGACGCCTTCTATCGCTCCATTCCAGGTCCTCCTCAGATACTATAGCTTGTCCTATTGACTAATCATAAGATAGATTGGTCGATGTGCCAGCACATCACATCCGCCGTGTGCACACCGTCATAGTGCGTAGCCATTATTGACAGTGCATACTAGTGCCGTTGCTTTATGTACTATGGTTCTCATGGTGAGATGTTTAATAATTGCAGATGCCATATACTGGCCAGCCTTTGTTATAGCAACTGCTGCAGCAATAATTGCAAGTCAAGCCACGATATCTGCTACCTACTCAATAATAAAGCAGGCTCTTGCATTAGGATGTTTCCCCCGCGTGAAGGTAGTCCACACCTCGAAGAAATTTCTCGGGCAGATTTATATCCCTGACATCAACTGGCTCCTCCTTATTCTTTGTATTGCTGTGACTGCTGGATTCAAGAACCAGAGCCAGATAGGAAATGCATACGGTAAGGTTTACTTTCTAAATATGGATTCTGGTGAGCATTCCTTGTTTACAACACCATGTAGTATATATTGCTAAGCTTGGAAAAGCTACATGCAGACAATTTAAAAGGAAAGGTTGCCTTATAATAGAAAGAGTGAATGCTAATAGAAGAATGAAATTGTCCTGAAATAAGAACTGTCGCTGAATTTTCATGATATAATCTCCGCTCATATCTCAGTCAACTCTAAATTTACATTTACTGATGTGTGAACAGGCACTGCAGTGGTTATAGTTATGCTAGTGACAACGTTCCTCATGGTACCAATAATGCTGCTGGTGTGGAAGAGTCACTGGATTCTTGTCGTCACCTTTATTGTGCTCTCGTTGATGGTAGAGCTACCATACTTCTGGGCTTGCATATTGAAGATTGACCAGGGCGGTTGGGTCCCGCTTGTCATCGCGATAGCCTTCTTCATCATCATGTATGTGTGGCACTATTGCACTGTAAAGCGGTATGAATTTGAGATGCACAGCAAGGTGTCAATGGCCTGGATTCTTGGCCTCGGTCCGAGCCTTGGTCTAGTCAGGGTTCCAGGGATAGGCTTTGTGTACACTGAGCTGGCAAGTGGCGTACCGCACATCTTCTCCCACTTTATCACCAACTTACCTGCTATCCACTCGGTTGTTGTCTTCGTCTGTGTCAAGTATCTTCCAGTCTACACAGTCCCGGTGGAGGAGCGGTTCCTTGTGAGGAGGATTGGGCCGAAGAACTTCCATATATTCCGGTGCATTGCAAGGTACGGATATAAAGACCTCCACAAGAAAGATGATGACTTTGAGAAGATGCTCTTTGACTGCCTCACGTTATTCATCCGACTCGAGAGCATGATGGATGGTTATTCAGATTCCGACGAGTTCAGCTTACCAGAGCAGAGGACTGAAGGATCGATTAACACTGCATTTCTGGCAGACAAAACTGTCAACACAATGTGCTCCAATGGTGACCTTAGCTACTCATCACAGGATTCTATTGTGCCAGTGCAGTCACCCCTCGGGGTAAACAACCTGTTGACGTACTCAAGCCAAACCAACCGTACAGTCAGCAACGAAGTGGAGTTCTTGAACCGGTGCAGGGATGCTGGCGTTGTGCACATCCTAGGGAACACCATTGTGCGCGCTCGGAGAGATTCAGGGATCATCAAGAAGATTTCGGTAGATTACTTGTATGCCTTCATGAGGAGGATCTGCAGGGAGAACAGCGTGATGTTCAATATTCCTCATGAGAGCCTTCTTAATGTTGGGCAAATATACTACATCTGAAACATCATTTTCCGCTTGGTTTGTACTGGATTCTGAGCAAAAAGCTCTGATGTACCCTTCTCTGGAAGGGAGAAGGGGGATGGCTGCTTTAAACTGTAAATAGGGAACTTATCGATCGTAGAATATAAATAGGGAATAGCTTCAGATTTTGTTTCGCGCCCCGCATCTTTCAGGCGGTGTTCATGCTAGAAATGTTCGCCTTTTGTTTTGTAATTTGTAAGATTCAGATGCTTCCTTTCCCTGATAAATCATATATTGTGATAGTTATCTAGGAAAATCTCTAACTGGCAACTCATGGATTCAAAAGTATTTGCAGCTTTCTAAGTTGTCACCTTTGATTTCATTGAAAAAGCATCATCATCTTTGTGTCTGGCTGGAAAGGTTGGACTCCTTTGGTTTGGAGGAATTTCATCGGAATTCTATAGATAGGATTTTTGTTGGAATTTTTCCTTAGAGCCCTTTGGTTCATAGGAATGGATTCCTATTCCTACATAGGCCTACACTCAGTAAAAAATTCCAATGATGTGAACCAAATGACATATCTTTGCCTATTCTTACTCATAGGATTTGAGATGCATGTCATCTCATTTCCTACAAGTTTCCTATTTCTATGATAATCCTATCCTATGAGATACATGCCATTTTCAGAATGTCTGAATTTGATGTGACAGTCAGATAAATGTACAGATGTTGTGCAACAAAAAGGAAAAAAAAGGCATGCTCATGCAAAATTCCTTAGTCAAACTAATTAAGCAATGCATGTTACATAAACCATAGTTTCAGGGTAATCATATTCTCATCTGGATTCAGCAACAAAGGAGTTCCACAATAGCTAGCAGATAAAACTACCTAAGATGGCTAGATCACTGATCACATTTGCAGGTCATGATGGTTGCTGATGACTGAACAAGAAAATGGACAAAATATCTTCATCGCAGAATGAAACTAGCCTGGACCACGAACCACTCAGCATATCGAGGGCTAATTGGCCTTAGCCAATCTACGAATCTGGCTTGGGCGCGGCTTTTCATCCTGATTGCAACAAGCTGCGTCGCAAGGGATCTTTCCACATAGGCACTTGTCTCCATGACTGACAACAGCTTCTGCAACCGACCTTTTCTGGCGACGATGACGAAGTTCCTCAAGCTCGCACTTCAGGTTGTCAACCTGCTGCTCGAGTGGATCAACCTTGTCGGTGAGGTAGTTCATGTGTACAGTCGCCTTCTCAGGGAACTTCCTGTCCAGCCATTGGGTGAACCCACAGTCCTGTTTTGAATCCTGACAAAAACAGAAACAAAGACATAGATTATCATTGTGGATCAATGCAGTGATGGTTCAGACAATTTCATGTATATACAACCCAGATAAACATTTTCCAAAGGAAGCTCACCGCGAAGAGAGGGCAGCGGTAGAACCTTCTCCCTGGGTCTTGACGGTCCCATGAAGTTTCAATGGTGCAAGGTTTATCATGGTTGCAAGTTGGCCAGCTGCCATCATCATCAGATTCATCTGTCACTGCAGGATCTTCATCAGCAACCGGAGTGCCATTGGTGACGACTGCCTTAGAAACAGAGGTTGTCTTCTTGGCACTCCACTTGACAAACAGCCTGAAAACTCCAACATGGCGCCATGCCACGTTCAGGAACGCCCTCCAGGAATCGTCCCCAATTATGTCAATCAGCATGGTGGAAGGAGGAGCCATGGGATTGTTCCTGACATACAGAATGTGCTGCAGAGTGAGCTCATGTGTCGCGCCATTCAACTGGAAGAGCTGCATTATCCAGCGTCGCACTTGCTCGAACGACTTGTTCAGTGGCTGTGGCAGCCGTGCGACCAGAAACGGGCAATCGGGACTCACTAGTGCCCCCTCAGGCCCATTGGAAATCTTCCCTTCAGCAGGAAATATCACAAACTCTTCTGGCATCGTCATACCTGTAGAAAAATGCACGTATTAATGACCGTCCTAACAGTAGAATATCTGGGGAGAAAAATGTAACATCCCAAATTTTCAATTTGGTATGTTATACATAGATCATCATTGCATATCATGTTTTATTGCATTTTGACAAATCCTCGATAAATCCTAAGCAACTCAAGGACCCTCGGAGAGAGTTGGGGATTTTCTCGAATTTTCATATTTGATTTTCATCAAATAATAAGACGAGGATTTTGGTTTTAATTATTTTCTCTCCGGAAAAATATTTCAACTTTAAAAATGAACGAGAGGAGAAAATATGACTTCTCCAAAACAATTGAAATACTGGAGGAAAAATGTTAAAATCATTTATTGGAATTTATTTGCAATTTTTATTGCATTAAAAATATTGCATGTTTTCAAAATATTTATTTTGTGTTAAACAAATGTTCACCCTATTCTAGATTTTCTAACTAGACGGGGAAAATTTATTTTATATTTTTCTGACTTTTATTTATTTTTCTATGAATTATTTTCCGCAGAACATTTAAAAAAAAACGCGCGCGCCCGCTGGGCCGAGCCCAGGCCGCCGGCCCACCCCGTCGCCCTCTCCTTCCTCCGCACGGGAGAGCGCCGCCGCCGTGTCCATGGAGGACACGGGAGTCCGACCCCGCCGGAGCTTGCCCCCTCCTCCAAGCCGAGCTCCGCCCCCCTCTTTATATACCCCCCAACCCCCCCTCTCTCTCATCTCGCCGCCGCCCGCCTTGCATCTTGCCGCCGCCGC
>NC_057799.1:535605514-535610786 GCF_018294505.1 Triticum aestivum
ACGAGGTACTGCCTGCCCCGTTCAACGCCGGTTTTTGTTTAAAAAAACCCTTTGTTTAAAAAAACCCTAGATCGGTTTTTTTTCCGGTTATATTATTTTGCGAGCGTTCACCGAACCGTTCGTTTTAACGAACGCGTTCGACGGTTTTTCTCTGTTAACGAACGTCCGTTCTTTAACCGTTCGTCCGTTTTTCTTTTTCGTCGGATTTTTCTCATTCTATTCTTAACTCTCATCTTTTCTAAACCTATCAGATGCCTCCGAGACGCGACACCGGATTTGTTTTCCCGCCAGAGATCACCCAGTTGATTCAGCAACAGAATGCCCTGATGCAAGTGTTAGTGCAGAACCAAGGCAACAACAACAACAACAACCCACCGCCACCACCACCTGTTGATCACTTAGCCCGTTTCTTAAGGCTAAACCCGCCGGTGTTTTCCAGTAGCACCGAGCCGATTGTTGCAGATGATTGGCTCCGCAAAGTTGGAAGGGAGTTGACCACTGCAGGATGCACAGATGCGGAAAGAGTGCGTTTTGCCGCACATCAACTTGATGGACCCGCAGCATCGTGGTGGGAGAATTATACAGCCACGCACCCTATTGACATTGTCACATGGGACCAGTTTCAGCAAGCTTTCCGTACAACTCATGTTTCAGCAGGAGCTATGGCTATGAAGAAGCGTGAGTTTCGTAACCTACGCCAAGGAGGACGCACCGTAGGCCAGTATGTGGAGGATTTCAGTAAGTTAGCACGTTATGCACCAGATGACGTTGCTACAGATGCTGCCAAGCAGGAGAAATTTTTGGAAGGGCTGAATGATGAACTGAGTATGCAGTTGATGGTAGCAACCTTTAACAACTACCAGGAGCTGGTAGATAGAGCTCTCATGATTGAAGGGAAGCAACAGCAGATTGAAAATCGTAAGAGGAAGTATGGACAAGGGAAGTACAATTCTGGAGCCCAGCAGAAGCCACGATTTACCCCGAAACCGGGAGGACAGTTTCAGCATACCCATGGAGGAGGCAACGGACAGAACCGCATCAACCCATCTACCCCAACCAAGAGGGATCTAAGTCACATTACTTGTTTCAAGTGCCAGAAGACGGGACATTATGCAACTGATTGTCCTGAAGCCCAAAATGGAAATGGCAATGGAAGCTCTGGGAAGAAGCCGAACCCGTTCAACAAAGGGCATGTGAACCACGTGAGCGTGGAGGAGGTTGAAGCTCAGCCTGATGCAGTAATAGGTAAGTTTTTGGTTAAGTCATTTACTGCAACCGTTCTTTTCGATACTGGTGCATCGCATTCATACATATCAAGGGGATTCGTGAATAAGTTTAAGATGTCCACCCAAGTTCTCAAAACCCCTATGTTAGTAACCTCGCCAGGAGCAGAGTATATGGCAACCCAAGGATGTTTTCAGATACCATTGGCCATTGGAAGGCATGTTTTCCCCTCAGACCTCATAGTTTTGGAGTCGCAAGGTTTGGATGTGATTTTGGAAATGGATTGGCTATCGTCGTATGGAGGAAACATTGATTGTGCCAGCAAGACGATTTTGCTTACCACCCCGGAAGGGAAAAGGATCAAGTATGTATCCCGGCATATGCCGAAGAGGACTCAAGTGAATTCCTTATCAGGAGTTGTACAGGAGGAAGTGCCAGTGGTGAAGGATTATCCGGATGTATTTCCAGAAGAGTTGCCAGGCATGCCACCAGATAGAGACATTGAGTTCTTGATTGAACTTTTGCCAGGCACAGGGCCAATATCTAAGAGACCATACAGGATGCCCGCAAAGGATTTGGAGGAAATTAAGAAACAGATCAAGGAGTTACTGGATAAAGGCTATATTCGCCCAAGTTCGTCACCTTGGGGATCACCAGTACTTCTAGTGGAGAAGAAAGATGGATCGCTGAGGATGGTTGTTGATTACCGAGGATTGAATGAAGTGACCATCAAAAACAAGTACCCACTGCCGATGATCAATGATTTGTTTGACCGCCTACAAGGAGCTAAAGTATTTTCCAAGATCGATCTACGATCAGGATACCATCAGTTAAAGATTCGAGAGCAGGATATACCTAAGACGGCTTTTACCACCAGATATGGATTGTATGAGTATACCGTTATGTCATTTGGACTGACTAACGCACCTGCCTATTTCATGAACCTGATGAACAAAGTGTTTATGGAGTTTCTGGATAAGTTTGTCGTGGTGTTCATTGATGATATTTTAATCTTTTCCAAGGATGAGGAAGAGCATGAGGAGCATTTACGATTGGTACTTGAGAAGCTCAGAGAACATCAGTTATATGCCAAGTTCAGCAAGTGTGAATTTTGGCTGAAGGAAGTTGGATTCCTTGGACATGTTATTTCTGGAGAAGGAATAGCAGTAGACCCTGCCAAGGTCGACACAGTGACAAGTTGGGAATCACCCACGACAGTTGGAGAAATCCGGAGTTTTCTTGGACTTGCAGGATACTACCGGAGATTCATCGAGAATTTCTCGAAGATTGCTAAGCCCATGACTGAGCTATTGAAGAAGGACACTAAATTCAATTGGACTGAGGAATGTGAAGCTAGTTTCCAAGAGTTGAAGAAACGATTGGTTACCTCACCAGTGTTGATTCTGCCAGATCAACGCAAGGACTATGAAGTTTACTGCGACGCTTCTCGTCGAGGACTTGGAGCAGTGCTTATGCAGGAAGGAAGAGTTGTGTCATATGCTTCACGACAACTTAAACCCCATGAGAAGAATTATGCTACGCACGATTTGGAATTAGCAGCCGTGGTGCATGCATTGAAGACATGGAGACATTTTCTCATCGGAAACCATTGTGAGGTGTACACGGATCACAAGAGTTTGAAGTACATTTTCACGCAGAAGGAGTTAAATCTCAGACAGAGGAGATGGTTGGAGCTCATTAAAGATTATGATATGAGATTGCATTATCACCCTGGAAAGGCTAACGTAGTAGCAGACGCGTTGAGCCGCAAGAGTCATATCAACACTCTCATGACAGGAGAGTTACCTCAGGAGTTAGCCGAGGATCTTCGCGAGCTATGTTTGGAGATAGTCCCAAGAGGCTATTTAGCGACATTGGAGATTCAGTCTACCTTGATGGAAAGGATCAGAGAAGCTCAGAAGACAGACAAGGAGATTGAAGAGATAAAGGAGAAGATGAGCAAAGGAAAAGCCAAGGGATTTCGTGAGGATGAGCACGATACCTTATGGTTTGAGGACCGCGTATATGTGCCAAATGATCCGGAGATCAGGAAGTTGATTTTGCAAGAAGCCCATGATTCACCATACTCGATACACCCAGGGAATACCAAGATGTATTTGGATTTGAAAAGTACTTTCTGGTGGACCGGAATGAAGAAGGATATTGCAGAGTATGTAGCAGTTTGTGATGTATGTCAGAGAGTGAAGGCAGAGCATCAGAAGCCAGCAGGATTGCTACAACCATTGCCGATACCCGAATGGAAGTGGGATAAAATAGGCATGGATTTTATCACAGGATTACCCAGGACTCGTTCAGGCTATGACTCAATATGGGTTGTAGTCGACCGATTGACGAAAGTGGCTCATTTCATTCCAGTGAAGACCACTTACACCAGTGCTAAGTTGGCAAAGATATACATGACCAGGATCGTATGTTTGCATGGAGTTCCGAGGACCATTGTATCAGACAGAGGAACCCAATTTACCTCGAAGTTTTGGAAACAGTTACATGAAACATTGGGAACCAGGCTGGAATTTAGTATAGCATTTCACCCACAGACAGATGGACAGACCGAGAGAGTCAACCAGATTTTGGAGGACATGTTGAGAGCATGTGCACTAGATTACGGATCCAGTTGGGACGACAATTTGCCATATGCGGAGTTTTCTTATAACAACAGTTATCAAACCAGTTTGAAGATGGCCCCTTTCGAAGCCTTGTACGGAAGGAGGTGTAGAACACCGTTGTTATGGGACGAAGTTGGAGACCGTCAGCTGTTTGGACCAGATTTGATTAAGGAGTCTGAACAGAAAGTGAGGTTGATTCGCGATAGGCTCAAGGTAGCCCAGTCCAGGCAGAAGAGTTATGCTGATTTTAAAACGAAAAGAGACAATTCACGAAGTCGGAGACCGAGTATATCTTCGAGTATCACCACTTCGAGGAGTGAAGCGCTTTGGAGTTAAGGGAAAGTTAGTGCCCCGTTTTATCGGACCATACAGAGTGTTGGAACGTATGGGAGAGGTTGCTTACAAGCTGGAATTGCCCGAAGGATTGTCTGGAGTACATGATGTATTTCACGTTTCGCAGTTGAAGAAGTGCCACGCAGAGATGGCTGAGATACCGCTGAGAGATACTGTGCCACTGGAAGCGATTCAGCTGGAAAGTGATTTGACCTATGAGGAGAAACCAGTTAAGATTCTTGAGTATGCCAGCCGAGTTACCCGCAGTAAGGTTATCAAGTTTTGCAAAGTCCAGTGGAGTCACCACACGGAGGATGAAGCCACCTGGGAGCGAGAGGAAGATCTACGGAAGGACCACTCCCACCTGTTTTCTAGCCAACCTGAATCTCGAGGGCGAGATTCATCTTAAGGGGGGGTAGGTTTGTAACATCCCAAATTTTCAATTTGGTATGTTATACATAGATCATCATTGCATATCATGTTTTATTGCATTTTGACAAATCCTCGATAAATCCTAAGCAACTCAAGGACCCTCGGAGAGAGTTGGGGATTTTCTCAAATTTTCATATTTGATTTTCATCAAATAATAAGACGAGGATTTTGGTTTTAATTATTTTCTCTCCAGAAAAATATTTCAATTTTAAAAATGAACAAGAGGAGAAAATATGACTTCTCCAAAACAATTGAAATACTGGAGGAAAAATGTTAAAATCATTTATTGGAATTTATTTGGCTTTTATTTGCAATTTTTATTGCATTAAAAATATTGCATGTTTTCAAAATATTTATTTTGTGTTAAAAAAATGTTCACCCTATTCTAGATTTTCTAACTAGACGGGGAAAATTTATTTTATATTTTTCTGACTTTTATTTATTTTTCTACGAATTATTTTCAGCGGAACATTTAAAAAAAAAACGCGCGCGCCCGCTGGGCCGAGCCCAGGCCGCCGGCCCACCCCGTCGCCCTCTCCTTCCTCCGCACGGGAGAGCGCCGCCGCCGTGTCCATGGAGGACACGGGAGTCCGACCCCGCCGGAGCTTGCCCCCTCCTCCAAGCCGAGCTCCCCCCTCTTTATATACCCCTCAACC
>NC_057799.1:535611529-535615450 GCF_018294505.1 Triticum aestivum
TTAAAAAAAACCCTTCGTTTAAAAAAAACCCTAGATCAGTTTTTTTCGGTTTTATTATTTTGCGAGCGTTCACCGAACCGTTCGTTTTAACGAACGCGTTCGACGGTTTTTCTCTGTTAACGAACGTCTGTTCTTTAACCGTTCGTCCGTTTTTCTTTTTCGTCGGATTTTTCTGCGATTATCTCAGATTCGATTTCTGATCGAATCTTCGTTTCTGTTTAACTTCTCGCTCGTTTATCGGAATCAGGCGATTCAAGCGCCTAGAGTTTCGTCTCGAAATTCTCTTTCCGTTTAACCTACTCAAACAAGTTTTTGCTACAGTAAAATTTGACCTAGATCCAGATTAGTAAATGAAGCTTCTTTCTTTCGCAGTTTGACCTTCGTTGCTTCTTTCGAGTTGATTCTTTTTGCAAACCGGAGTTCTTAAGTTGAACTTTCTGGTTGGATCTTTCATTCGAGTTTTACCTGTGCATTAGATGAGTACTGATTGTATGCTTGTTTGTTTGCGATAGAGTACCCGGAGTGTGCCGCTTGTTACTTCGAATCGCTAGGTTTTGCGGATCATCAGCAAGGCAAGTAACACTTTGATCATACTTTTCATACCCAGTTTTATTGCATTATATCTATTCCTCAAACACTTGCATGATTAGGATCTAATTAAATTGTGGTATTGGGAAGTAGTTGAGGTAGTACCTATTACCTGTTTTTTATTCAAACCCTTGGGAGTTACTTCTACGTTGCTATTATTATTGCCATGCTATGCTCGTAGACGTGGATCTGGGTTTGAGAGATATTCATGACATATGTGAGATGTTTATTAATGGTTCAACTTAAGGTGGCAACTAAAACTCACATCTGGGTGGATTGAGGCACCTGGAGAACCCAGTGTTGTCTGATTTTATAAGGTCCGCCACCCAGGCTCAAAGGCATCATAAGATTATTCATGCTAGAAACTTCCGTGTGCAGCCACAAGCTATTATGGGCTCTAGCATAGTTGAGTAGGTTACAAGATCTCTTGAAGAGGTGGGCTAGCAGATGTAGGGGAAAGTAGGTGTACCGGTCCATCCAGAGTAAAGAGTGATTGTTTCTGAAAGACTGTGTCTCGGTCATCCGTTTCTCAAACATCATGCAGTGCGAGAATCAAGCGGAGGCGATCGAGTCTTGTGGGGAAAAGTGCGCAAACCTCTGCAGAGTGTACAAACTAATCATGGTTAGCCGTGTCCCCGGTTATGGACAACTTGAGTATGTAGTACCTGGATTATCATTTGAATCTCATCACCATGTTACTTTTAATTAATTTTGTTGGGTTAATGATGACACCTAATTGGGATTGAGTTGGAGGTACCTTCTCAATGTTTCACAAACACCATGATAGTTAAATAAAATTTATTCCTTTGAAGTAGGATAAAATTGGCTTTTCGCAAAAACTGTAACCAGAGAGCTTTCCACCAGCCATATATGCATGTAGTATAGCGTTATTACTGTTCATTATTCTCTATGTGTTACATTGCCAGCATATTCTATGTGCTGACCCGTTTTCGGGCTGCAACGTTTCATGTTGCAGACTTTTCAGACGACGAGTAAGGTGCCTTAGGTCGTGGTCTTATACTTAGTGATGCCGCTGGAGTTGATGGACTCACTTATCTTCCAAGTCTTCCGCTGTTATCGTTTTTAGATGGCCTTAAGCCATGTTTATCATACTTAATCTCTTTGGAGATATTCGATGTAATAAGTGTGTGATTGCTACTCTGTTATAAATCCTCCATTTGTACTGTGCGTGTCAGCATTACTGATCCAGGGATGACACTGGTGCACAGCAACACAAACCATTTGAGGTCTGGTCGCTACAAAAAAGAAGTTCGTCCTACAACCTAGGAGTACATGTTTTCCATACCACACAAACTCACAGTCACGCACAAAAAAGGAGAGCATATTTTTTGTTTCCTACAACCTCGCAGCTAATCGGTTCATACACAATCCATCTGTTCCCCAACTCAACTTACATGATAACATTTTTGGAGAAAAACTGACATGATGGCATCCTTCCCTAAGCTAGTAATCATCATCACCAGAACAGCTACCTCTACACAAACTCACCAAAGCGCACAAAAGGAACATCCTTTTCTGTCTCCTACAACTTGGCAGCTAATCGGTTCATACACAATTCATGTGCCCTCCTAGTCAACACCCATAGATTAGAAACATTCTTCCCTAATCAACAATCGTCATCACCATGTCCTCCAGTTCAACTGACATGATGAAATTCTTTCCTAATCAGTAATCGAGATCACTAGTGGCGATGTGTTTCAGCATATAACCGCACCATTAAAGCAAAGCAAAGGAGGGAGGAAACCGCCGCGATCGGAGAAACCTTACCTCGCAGAGGAAGGCGTACCGGCTCCTGGCAAGGGCGGGGGATCGCCGCCGCGAGCGAGACCACCGGAAGCAGCAGAACCCCCTCCTCTCTCCGGCCGGATTGCCCCCTGAACCCTAGGCTGGACCCTCCTTCTGCGGTTGGAATGTGGGATATTTCTCCCCCGTTCTACCCCTTTATTATGCGGGGTGCGCAGCGGAACCCGAATGGGCTCGGCTGGTGTGGATTTTGGCGGGGAGATGTTTTCCTCTCCTCCCGCGCAGACGATTTGAAGATTTTGGGACCGCTGGGGGCGCGCGCTCGATGATCAGTGCTGCTGCTGGACCCAAGGTGGGATGGCAATGAAATACCGGGGGTGTCGATGCAAATGCTCCCTGCCTCGGAGTAGAAGGGCGCAGCCATGGGGAAATCTATAAATGCGATATCCTCCCTTGTTTTAAAGGTCTCGTAATCAATTAAGGTCACTAATTTTGAAATTAGGTTGTCCGATTTTAATCGGGTCAACAATTTTTAAAAAAGCTCTCTCATTCAATTCTTTTAATTTATTATGCTCCTTAATTTTGCAGTTTTTTTATTCAATTGAGATATTAAATTTTGGACTTGGTTTACGATATTGACTTTCAGATTTAGACCGGGTCAACAATTTCAGAAGAAGCTCCTTCGTTCAATTCATTTTCACTATGCTCCTTAAGTTTGAGGTTTCAGTTTTAGATTTGGTTTACAATTTTGATAAGGTTAACAATTTTTTCAATTGATCGGCAATAAATAGCCTATATCAATCCCGCGCACCCTCTCACCACATAGAAAAAAGAATGTGACGCCAGGATAATTAAGCTACAGTAATCTCTGCTAACAATGCCACGTCACCACGATTACCGTTGTTAATCTCGCGATGATTCAATCCCGTTCGGATTCAAAATTTAAATTCAAGTTAAACAATAAAAGTTTTCAAATATTAAAACCAAAATGTTCTGGATGTGACAAATAATTAGTTAGTAATATTGGTGGAGAAACAACATTTTTGTAAAATGCTTGACTACCCTAGACTAATTTAAAACAATGGCTAAAATAATAATTTAATTGCTTTTGAAATTAGGAAAAATATTAAACTAATATATTTTGACTACAAACTAGGTTTGGCAATGGCCAATATAGATGATACTAATTTAGGTGCTAAATAGGTATTTCATAAAACTAAAATAAAAGAAATTATAAATAAGACAGAAAAGAAAAAAAGAAAAAAACCAAAACAAACAAAAGAAAACAAAAGGCCCCAAACCCCACCTAAACAAAAGGCCCCAAACCTCGGCCACCCGATTGGCCCAGCCCACCACCCCTACCCTGCTTAACCCCCCTCACACTCCGAAACCCTAGTCCACAACCGCACTACCCCCCACTCCTCCCCCACGTCTCTCTCCCCCTCGTCCCGATCTAGATCGGGGTCGCGCCCGATCCCGACGCAGGCGCCCATCCCCGACTCCGCCCTCGTCGCCCGAAACGATTCCGCCGCCGGAGGACCTCGCTGGACCGCCTCCAAATCGTCGCCG
>NC_057799.1:535616100-535623478 GCF_018294505.1 Triticum aestivum
CCCTTCCTGGGCGGGCTCCCCTGTCACCGGCAACCTCGCCCCGCGCTGGGCGGGTTGCGCCCTTGCACCCATCCCTGGTCGGCGCCATGCCCCGGCGTGGCCGCCAGCGCCCACGCCCGCGTGCCCCTGGGCGTGCGCCCGAACGGGGCGCGCCCGTAACCCGTCGCCCGCGCCCTGTATGGCCTCTGGGCCAATGACAAACGGGGCCACGCCCCTGAGAACGAAAATGAAAAAAAGGTTTAAAAAAATGATAATAATAAATAAAAATATTAAATAGTTAATTAATTAATTAAGAAATTAATTAACTTAATTAATCTAGTTTAATTAAACATATCCAGTCCTGCTTAATTAAACCCTAATTAACCTGTTTAGTCTATGACAGGTGGGTCCCATTGGACCCACACGTCAGTTTGACCCAGTCAACGTCCTGTTGACTACTGACGTCATGATGACGTCAACATGCACGGTTCTGGATAATGTTGAATTTAATTAATTAAATCAATTCTAAAAATGATTTAGAAATTTAGAAAATCATATAAAATAAACCGTAGCTCAGATGAAAATACTTTGTACATGAAAGTTGCTCAGAACGACGAGACGAATCCGGATACGTAGCCCGTTCGTCCGCCACACATCCCTAGCATAGCGAACACACAACTTTCCCCCTCCGGTTCATCTGTCCGAAAACGCGAAACACCGGGAATACTTTCCCGGATGTTTCCCCCCTTCGCCAGTAGCACCCATTAC
This sequence comes from Triticum aestivum, assembly GCF_018294505.1. Lineage (NCBI taxonomy): Eukaryota > Viridiplantae > Streptophyta > Magnoliopsida > Poales > Poaceae > Triticum > Triticum aestivum. Next base: position 535,616,848 of record NC_057799.1, read on the forward strand.
TGCGTTAGGTCACCCCTAGCACCGCGTATTACCATGTTATGCTTTTGTGATGCTTTGATTGCTCTGTTATTTATTGTGTTCTCCCTCCGTTACTTCTTTCCGGTAGACCCCGAGATTGCTGGCGACCCCCAGTTCGACTACGGTGTCGACGACCCCTACTTGCCAGAGCAACCAGGCAAGCCCCCCTTGATCACCAGATATCGCCTATTCTTCTCTATACTCTTGCATTAGAGTAGTGTAGCATGTTACCGCTTTCCGCTAATCCTATTCTGCTGCATAGCCTGTCCTTGCCACTACTGTTGTTACCTTTACCTGCAATCCTACATGCTTAGTATAGGATGCTAGTTTTCCATCAGTGGCCCTACATTCTTGTCCGTCTGCTGTGCTATACTATCGGGCCGTGATCACTCGGGAGGTGATCACGGGTATATACTATATACTTTATACATGATACATGTGGTGACTAAAGTCGGGTCGGCTCATGGAGCACCCGCGAGTGATTCACGGATTGGGGGCTGAAAGGACCTTTGTCCCGACGGCCCTCTGGGTGGATCTTTGTGGCGGAGCGACAGGGCAGGTTGAGACCGCCTAGGTGAGAGGTGGGCCTGGCCCTGGACGGTGTCCGCGGTTACTTCAAAATAACACGCTTAACGAGTTCTTGGTATTTGATCTGAGTCTGGCCATTTGGTCTATACGCACTAACCAACTACGCGGGAACAGTTATGGGCACTCGACGTCGTGGTATCAGCCGAAGCCTTCGTGACGTCAGCGACCGAGCGGCGCGCGCCGCATTGGACCGTAAGCTCGCGCTTGTATTAAGGGGGCTAGGTCTGCTTCCGGCCGCGTACGCAACGTGCAGGTGTGCAATGGGCGATGGGCCCAGACCCCTGCGCGCATAGGATTTAGACCGGCGTGCTGACCTCTCTGTTGTGCCTAGGTGGGGCTGCGACGTGTTGATCTTCCAAGGCCGGGCATGACCCAGAAAAGTGTGTCCGGCCAAATGGGATCGAGCGTGTTGGGTTATGTGGTGCACCCCTGCAGGGAAGTTTATCTATTCGAATAGCCGTGTCCCTCGGTAAAAGGACGACCCGGAGTTGTACCTTGACCTTATGACAACTAGAACCAGATACTTAATAAAACACACCCTTCCAAGTGCCAGATATAACCCGGTGATTGCTCTCTAATAGGGCGACGAGGAGGGGATCGCCGGGGTAGGATTATGCTATGCGATGCTACTTGGAGGACTTCAATCTACTCTCTTCTACATGCTGCAAGATGGAGGCTGCCAGAAGCATAGTCTTCGACAGGACTAGCTATCCCCCCTTATTCTGGCATTCTGCAGTTCAGTCCACCGATATGGCCCTTTACACATATACCCATGCATATGTAGTGTAGCTCCTTGCTTGCGAGTACTTTGGATGAGTACTCATGGTTGCTTCCCTTCCTCTTTTCCCCCGTTCCTTTCTACCTGGTTGTCGCAACCAGATGCTGGAGCCCAGGAGCCAGACGCCACCGTCGACGACGACTCTTACTACACTGGAGGTGCCTACTACTACGTGCAGGCCGCTGACGACGACCAGGAGTAGTTTAGGAGGATCCCAGGCAGGAGGCCTGCGCCTCTTTCGATCTGTATCCCAGTTTGTGCTAGCCTTCTTAAGGCAAACTTGTTTAACTTATGTCTGTACTCAGATATTGTTGCTTCCGCTGACTTGTCTATGATCGAGCACTTGTATTCGAGCCCTCGAGGCCCCTGGCTTGTATTATGATGCTTGTATGACTTATTTATGTTTTAGAGTTGTGTTGTGATATCTTCCCGTGAGTCCCTGATCTTGATCGTACATGTTTGCATGCATGATTAGTGTACGATTGAATCGGGGGCGTCACAAGTTGGTATCAGAGCCAGGTTTCGATCCTGGGACCTGTGGGTTATGGGCCCACGTCGCCATTGGGTGGTATTAGGATCTTTTACTCCTCGTCTATACTCTGGGAATCTGATCTCTCTACTATTCGGGTTTAATGAATTTAATGAAATCTAACTTTAGGTTCTCGAAAATACTTTCTCCTGGAGAGCCCCTTATTATAGATGATCGCCTGCTGCACCAGAAGATTCCGGAGATACCCTATGATGTTCTCTCGAGACTATGTGCCATTGCTTTTGCAATTTCCTTCCATCGATAAACCCCTATGGGTAACCACATACACTTGCCATTCATACAATCATTCCCCGTTGATCTTGTTATTACAAGGTACCCCGAAATTCTCTTTATTGTTTCGAGAATACATTGTGCCTACTGCCTTGCAGTTCTTTGCCACAAGAATAACCCTACGGTAATTCCTTGCACTTATCGAGTATCTGCTCATCCCCAGTTATTCAAGTGTTTCACAATGGTCTTCAAAATACTATTCGATCCTCCAAAAATCCTCAGCAGCTTATTGCTCTGCAAATACTTGTCTGCTTGCATTATGGATGCTTCCCATATGTCTAGCAATATTCATTAGTCTCCTTTGACACCGTCATTTTGATCCTATTGATTCAACATGAGTGCGAATGCACGCAATCATCGGTTGATCCTTTTAAATTATCTTTCCGGCTCAAATGTCATTTTGAACATAAGCTGGTTATCGACCAATCAAATTGTTGTCGATTGTACCCCTAAGTCTATTCAACTTATCCATCCTTAATCAGAGCGTTTGCTCCTGATCCCTTCATTTGGAAATCATAATTCCTTTGCAATTGAGCTTTGATTTAGTCAGTTGTTTCTATAATCCAATGTCCTTGCATTGTTTTCTTCCTCTGTTGTGTGCCGATACTCACATCAGCTCTGTTATGGAACGTCAGATCCTTTGTTGAATTATCATCTGACAGTGTCCTTCGTATATAAAAACCTCGAGAAGTTCTCTTCCCTGATACATAATACCATTGATAAACCCTATTCTCTGATTTGGCCAACCATGCTCTATTTTTGAGCTGGTGTTTTTACTCTTGAAGTTTGAGGTATATGTTTCTAAGATGCACCGATGGATTGAACCTATACCTTCCCTAAAAACCGTATGAACCCGAAGGTTTTCACAAGTCATATCCTTCTGGTATTTTACCAGATAATTTTCTACCATACAACTTCATCGAATGCGAGGAGTGGATGAAAGGTTATGCATTGGAGAAGTGGGAGTCGACCTTGAACTTTGTGTTCATGCCCATGGACACGATGTAGATCTTATCATTAAAGCTTCTCTTAAGTTAATTATTCCCTCGGTATAAGTTCATCTTATATCTGGGATCTGGCCTTTTGCAATTGTGGTTCCGACCATGTTCTCCTTTAAATACCATTTCTCGTACAAGTTTAAGCACTTGTCTTCTATAGAGCAATACCCCAGTCCAACCTCTACTTTGGTTTGTCGTCGAGTATTACCCCCTGGTATCTCGAGATTATCACGGAACTGCATAACTTCTTATGAGTTCTCCATCAAGTATTACATTCTCATTGATTCCAATTTTTCATGGGCTCCGAGTTATTAAACACTCAAGGAAATCGATAACTGAATCGAGTCCGCATCACGATTAAACAACTCTTAGTAATCTCCTTTGCTTATGAGTTTGTACTCGATCACGTCATCCCTAGCCTGATCGGATTATCATTATCGTGCTAATTTTAACTGTGCTACCTGGTCCTTATTCCTGGAGCACAACTTTCGATGATTGAGCTAAGATTACGTCGATTTCCTTGTCTTATTGTTCCACCTCGAACAACAAGCTTGGTTCCGAGTTGGTGTCGTATCCATGGATCCAATAATCTTTCGCTGCACCAGTCCTATTGCTTGATGCAGTCGCTGTTCGATTGCTTCTTCGTGGAGCCTCTCGACAAAATTGCCATGATCATCATCAACATCTTGACCCCTTCCAGGATATCAATCGAATTGATGATGATAAGTATCATCCTCGTCCTTTGGTAATTTGAGTTACCATGAACAACATCCTTATCTTCCTTTCATCACAACATTGATCATGTTGTGGATGCGACTTGCTATCCAGCTTGTATTATGTTCTATCTTGGAGTATTACCATCTTTTAGGTCAAGATTGTCGTGAGAATTTCACCACCTCTTAAGAATTCTTGATACAGGTGATACTTCTTGCCATATTCGTTCATTCCTTGGTCCCCGTGTTGTTTCTAACTGGAAAACCGACAATTAAACTGTGATGTGCGACTTCAAAACTTCTAGCAACCCTATTGCTTTGAAGTTAATGGTCGATAGTTTCATTCTAAGTCTATTGCTTATTGAATCATCATTCAAACATTGATCGTGCTACCTAGTCCAGATTTCCGAGTGCACCCTTCTATCATTGATAAATTGTGTATGTTTTCCTCCAACATACATCTTTATATCATTTGATCCGACAAATATTATCTCCTTGTTCACATAATTGTGGAAATCCATCCTTTGAAATTCTCGATGAATTGTTGCTGAGTCCATCAGCCAACTCCTCATCCTCTCTTTGGTTTACTGATGAACTCTTGTTTCGGAACTCGCTTCCATAGTTCATTTCCCGAGAATCTTATAATGTCTTCTCGTCAATTTGTCGCACCTTTTTTTTTCTCAGGCATCCTGAGTGTGAGGTATCCTGACACCAATCAGATCTGAATCTCGGTCAGATATGATGGTTGGAACATACCTCCAAGAGTTATAACATTGGTCGTTATAAGACCCGGTAAGGTGATGTCGTGCCTAGCACACCTGGCCGGAGGACCTATTGTTATAGTTTCCTTTTTAGCAAGGTTAGTCATTCTTCCATGAGGAAATTGTAAGACTTATTATATAAGTTGTTCTTGATGAATCCTTTGAGTAGCCAAAGTCCGACCTTGCTCGAAAACCATGTCAATGCTACCTCGAAGCATGTCTGTGGTACTCCGATCATCAATAATAACATTTGAAGCATAATGCAAAATTTTCTTTATTAATTACCCCAAACACCGTTTGTATGGGTAATGACATGATATTTCTCTCCCCTTTCCTAAAGGGTTTTCTACGTTATACCTTGTCATAGATATCATGTTCTGCTTGTCCTTGGGAAGGATATACCCCTGAAATATGTGTTTAAACACATTTTTCCTTTCCATTGTTCTGTTTAACCTGATGATCACATTTTCCTTCCCATTGGTTTGTTTAACCTTTCTTGTGATCTATATAATCTAAGCAGTAATAATTCACTGCTTATGTAAGCACCTCGGTGTACAACTCTGTCAGTGAGACCCTGTTTCTAATGTTGATGACATTCCGGTAACCGCCGATGGACGAGAACTTTGCATATTGGCCCGACTCGTTCAACGAGCAGGAAAATGGTTCTCTTCGTCCCTCGCCCTTGGTACCAATGTTGTTGCCGACATAACCGACAGACTATCCTCTGAAATGCCTTGCTTACATGATCGTGCAAGATCTCACCGCCCTTCCTACTTTTAACCTACATGGTGGGCCCATAACCCACAGTCCCACAGGATCAAAACCCGACTCTCCTGTACACCCTGTTTCCAAAGTTAATCCTCACGCTTGGCTTCATATGCAATTCACGAGCCACATTCCTAGTGATCTATTCTGGTACCAGACACAATACTTATTCACGTTGCCCTGAAACCCTTTCACCTTCTGGCTAGGCATTGAACGATTGCCTGGCACTTGAAACTTCTTATTGCACCTTCGAACTTAACTCTTGATGTGTTTTATTTGTTCAACTCGAGAGGTACTCACAGACTCATTCATGGGTTAATCCCAGATTATTACCCTATAGCATTCTGTTGTTCCCGATCTGCCCCGTTACCTATTGGTAAGTACGATGGAACCCCGAAGAAAGGATGACGACTTCATAATGATGACCTGAAGCAGTGGAATGAAGACATCAATATAATGGATCGATCTCTTCGAGAAGAGCAGCCAATATAGACAAGATCCATTAGAATTTCGTAACCAGACCTTTTCCCCTTACTCTACCTCTTAAATCTCGGGACGAGATTTCTTGTAGTGGAGGAGAATTATGACGTCCGGATAATTAAGCTACAGTAATCCATGCTAACAGTGCCACATCACCACGATTACCGTTGTTAATCTCGCGATGATTCAATCCCGTTCGGATTCAAAATTCAAATTCAAGTTAAACAATAAAAGTTTTCAAATATTAAAACCAAAATGTTCTGGACGTGACAAATAATTAGTTAGTAATATTGGTGGAGAAACAACATTTTTGTAAAATGCTTGACTACCCTAGACTAATTTAAAACAATGGCTAAAATAATAATTTAATTGCTTTTGAAATTAGGAAAAATATTAAACTAATATATTTTGGCTACAAACTAGGTTTGGCAATGGCCTATATTGATGATACTAATTTAGGTGCTAAATTGGTATTTCATAAAACTAAAATAAAAGAAATTATAAATAAGACAGAAAAGAAAAAAAAAGAAAAAGAAAAACCAAAACAAACAAAAGAAAACAAAAGGCCCCAACCCCCACCTGGGCCTCGGCCACCCGATTGGCCCAGCCCACCACCCCTACCCTGCTTAACCCCCCTCACACCCCGAAACCCTAGTCCACAACCGCACTACCCCCCACTCCCCCCCCACGTCTCTCTCCCCCTCGTCCTG
>NC_057799.1:535624507-535627899 GCF_018294505.1 Triticum aestivum
GTGCCCCGCCGTGGCCGCCAGCGCCCACGCCCGCGTGCCCCTGGGCGTGCGCCCGAACGGGGCGTGCCCGTAACCCGTCGCCCGCGCCCTGTATGGCCTCTGGGCCAATGACAAACGGGGCCCACGCCCCTGAGAACGAAAATGAAAAAAAGGTTTAAAAAATGATAATAATAAATAAAAATATTAAATAGTTAATTAATTAATTAAGAAATTAATTAACTTAATTAATCTAGTTTAATTAAACATATCCAGTCCTGCTTAATTAAACCCTAATTAACCTGTTTAGTCTATGACAGGTGGGTCCCATTGGACCCACACGTCAGTTTGACCCAGTCAACGTCCTGTTGACTACTGACGTCATGATGATGTCAGCATGCACGGTTCTGGATAATGTTGAATTTAATTAATTAAATCAATTCTAAAAATGATTTAGAAATTTAGAAAATCATATAAAATAAACCGTAGCTCAGATGAAAATACTTTGTACATGAAAGTTGCTCAGAACGACGAGACGAATCCGGATACGTAGCCCGTTCGTCCGCCACACATCCCTAGCATAGCGAACACGCAACTTTCCCCCTCCGGTTCATCTGTCCGAAAACGCGAAACACCGGGAATACTTTCCCGGATGTTTCCCCCTTCGCCAGTAGCACCCATTACTGCGTTAGGTCACCCTAGCACCGCGTATTACCATGTTATGCTTTTGTGATGCTTTTATTGCTCTGTTATTTATTGTGTTCTCCCTCGTTACTTCTTTCCGGTAGCCCCGAGATTGCTGGCGACCCCCAGTTCGACTATGGTGTCGACGACCCCTACTTGCTAGAGCAACCAGGCAAGCCCCCCCTTGATCACCAGATATCGCCTATTCTTCTCTATACTCTTGCATTAGAGTAGTGTAGCATGTTACCGCTTTCCGCTAATCCTATTCTGCTGCATAGCCTGTCCTTGCCACTACTGTTGTTACCTTTACCTGCAATCCTACATGCTTAGTATAGGATGCTAGTTTTCCATCAGTGGCCCTACATTCTTGTCCGTCTGCTGTGCTATACTATCGGGCCGTGATCACTCGGGAGGTGATCACGGGTATATACTATATACTTTATACATGATACATGTGGTGACTAAAGTCGGGTCGGCTCGTGGAGCACCCGCGAGTGATTCACGGATTGGGGGCTGAAAGGACCTTTGTCCCGACGGCCCTCTGGGTGGATCTTTGTGGCGGAGCGACAGGGCAGGTTGAGACCGCCTAGGTGAGAGGTGGGCCTGGCCCTGGACGGCGTCCGCAGTTACTTCAAAATAACACGCTTAACGAGTTCTTGGTATTTGATCTGAGTATGGCCATTTGGTCTATACGCACTAACCAACTACGCGGGAACAGTTATGGGCACTCGACGTCATGGTATCAGCCGAAGCCTTCGTGACGTCAGCGACCGAGCGGCGCGCACCGCATTGGACCATAAGCTCACGCTTGTATTAAGGGGGCTAGGTCTGCTTCCGGCCGCGTACGCAACGTGCAGGTGTGCAATGGGCGATGGGCCCAGACCCCTGCGCGCATAGGATTTAGACCGGCGTGCTGACCTCTCTGTTGTGCCTAGGTGGGGCTGCGACGTGTTGATCTTCCGAGGCCGGGCATGACCTAGAAAAGTGTGTCCGGCCAAATGGGATCGAGCGTGTTGGGTTATGTGGTGCACCCCTGCAGGGAAGTTTATCTATTCGAATAGCCGTGTCCCTCAGTAAAAGGACGACCCGGAGTTGTACCTTGACCTTATGACAACTAGAACCAGATACTTAATAAAACACACCCTTCCAAGTGCCAGATATAACCCGGTGATCGCTCTCTAACAGGGCGACGAGGACGGATCGCCGGGGTAGGATTATGCTATGCGATGCTACTTGGAAGACTTCAATCTACTCTCTTCTACATGCTGCAAGATGGAGGCTGCCAGAAGCGTAGTCTTCGACAGGACTAGCTATCCCCCCCTTATTCTGGCATTCTGCAGTTCAGTCCACCGATATGGCCCTTTACACATATACCCTTGCATATGTAGTGTAGCTCCTTGCTTGCGAGTACTTTGGATGAGTACTCATGGTTGCTTTCCTTCCTCTTTTCCCCCGTTCCTTTCTACCTAGTTGTCGCAACCAGATGCTGGAGCCCAGGAGCCAGACGCCACCGTCGACGACGACTCTTACTACACTGGAGGTGCCTACTACTACGTGCAGGCCGCTGACGACGACCAGGAGTAGTTTAGGAGGATCCCAAGCAGGAGGCCTGCGCCTCTTTCGATCTGTATCCCAGTTTGTGCTAGCCTTCTTAATGCAAACTTGTTTAACTTATGTCTGTACTCAGATATTGTTGCTTCCGCTGACTCGTCTGTGATCGAGCACTTGTATTCGAGCCCTCGAGGCCCCTGGCTTGTATTATGATGCTTGTATGACTTATTTATGTTTTAGAGTTGTGTTGTGATATCTTCCCGTGAGTCCCTGATCTTGATCGTACACGTTTGCGTGCATGATTATTGTACGATTGGATTGGGGGCGTCACAAAGAAGCACCAACATGTTATATTGTACTCCCTCCGTTCCTAAATATTTGTCTTTCTAGATATTTCAACAAGTGACTACATACAAAGAAAAATGAGTGAATCTAAACTCTAAAATTTGTCTATATACATCCGTATGTGGTAGTCCATTTGAAATCTATAAAAAGATAAATATTTAGGAACAGAGGGAGTAGCACCAAAACAGTACATACATCCATCGACGCATAAAATTTCCCCACATAAATACTGGTTAATTAGCATATAATACAAAATCACACCGCAATAGGCCCGCCGACAGTATTATAAAGAAAAGAAAAAACACCCCATCATCTCCCCACTCGCACAACTAAATACTCCCTCAGTTCCAAAATATAAGGTGTGTTTGTTTTTCGAAAGTCGAATTTCTTTAACATTGACCAAGGTTAGAGCCAAAAATATCGACATCCACAATACTAAAGAAACAAAATATGAAAAATCATTTCATGATGGATCTAATGATACCGATTCGATATTATGGATATTTATATATTTGTCTATAATTTTGGTCAAGTTTACAGAGGTTTGATTTTTTGAAAAAACTAATACACCTTATATTTTCAAACAAAGGGAGTAACAAAATTATGAAAATCCACCAACACCAACGGCGCAGCAAAACATGTCCAACCCTTATACTGCAAATTTAGGGAGGTGACAGTATGGAGGGCGATCTTGGCCGGGTAGAGCCTACAAACTGAACAATTGCACCAAGGCACGGGGAGTTTGTGTCAGGAGTCATAGAGGAGCAATTCCGATGTTTCCTTGAGAGCCAAAAAGACATCCATGAAAGCGCATGTGGTTGGATGACGGCACTGCT
>NC_057799.1:535628202-535634661 GCF_018294505.1 Triticum aestivum
TACATACTATGGATCCTCGAGGTGGAGAGAGCACTGGGAGTGGCAACCGCCGGAGATACTCATTGTAGCGGCGACGGTGGTGGTGCAGGTCCTTTGTCTGCAAAGAGAGGATAGGAAAGGTCGGAGGGAGGAGTGTGGAGTGATCGGTCTGGTGTACCGAGTAGATGGCAAAACGCACCAACGGCCCATTCGTACTCCTGCTAGGAACGTTGGACCGGCTAAACCACAATCCTCCAAAAATGTTACGGGGAAGCGGCCCTTTTAGAACATCTGCGCTAGTCTTACGATGCGCTAAACAGTACTTTTACATGAATCGGGTTGCCATGTACGATCAGGCCACAAGAATGGACGGTTTCAGAGTCTAATTGCCTAAGAGGCTTCCTAAAGTGCATAGTTATAATGTCTCTAAATGAGATCCCCTATTAAATGCTTAGTTTAATAAACTTCATAAACATTGTGAAGATGCCCCACTCAGCATTATCGCCCTAAGGTCATGAAGTGTATCACTATGGTTGTAAAGATTAGGACGTTAAGTAATTCAAGGTGACAGTAAAAACCTTCACTCCTAGCTTTTATGATTGATAGAGGAATTACAGAGAACCCTCAGAGATATCGTGTCCACAGGGCAACCCTTAATTATCGTAGTTGTAACCTGCAGAGGGAGACTATAGTAGTGATGTGTGTGACACAAAGTTTACCTAAAGTAGAACATGTTCTGTACCCGGCTCCGCCCAGCATAATCGTCAAGAGTGGCTCAAGTTTCGGACAATACTATATTAATGCATAGGTTACATTAGAGACATACAATGGAAATTCCAGACTCTCTGAGAACACATTACTCATCTGTCAGTTCCACTTGTTACTCGTGCTATTGTTTCGATAACCATTTCATGTTATTTACTTTCAGTTCGCTCTTCACCAAAAACAATCATTTATTTTCGCCCTCACTTTGTATAGAGTCTATAATTATTTGCAGACACAAATCCATAATTTACAAGAAGAGGCAACACCCAATTCTTGTGTTCCCTGTGAAATCGATACTCTTACTTAAAAAAAGTACAACTAAATCATGTACACTTACATGCCATTAGCGGCTTATTCACAAGAAAAAATGGCTGGTAAATCACTTTTTTCTAGATGGACACGTAAATCACATTGATGCATATACAATACATTCCCACAGAAAAGAAAGATTGACTGCATATCAAATAAAATAGGAAGTGTTTAGCTAGTTTTGGGGTTATAGACTAAACATACTTTGCGGCTGGCGGTTTACCTACATGTCGCGTCGTTAGCAAACACGCGAAGTGTTTTCCTCTCGGATGCTAGAGGACTGAAACCTTACCCGACGTGAGGAGAGGCCACTCGCTAGCTTTCTGGTGCCATCCTCTGACGGCACGCCTCCGCTGACGGCCTCTCAGTCCTTGATGGTGAGGGGGTCGCCGGATCCCATGTGTTAGAGCCCTAGTAGCTTCGAGCTGCGAGCATCTTAGGTACTTTTCTGTATTTTTTTCCCTTCATGCGAGGTGCTTTATACTGTTGGAGGTCCTCTATAATAAGATCTGGGGGCTTATTCGCAAAACAAAGTGACAGGTAAATCACTTTAGATGGAGAGGTAAATCGCATTGATTGTACACCAAATATATTCACCGCATTTCCAAAAACCAATAATACAGTAATATATACGCAGAAAAGAAAGAAATTGCATGGCAGTTAAACGCGGGCCTGATTAGACGCAGCATTTCGCCGCTAATCTCGTTGCTGGCGAACATCATCCCCTATAAAAATGCTACTACGGTTAATACGTTACCGATCCTCCATCGCCGCCTACGCCGCCGAGAAGCGCCGCCGCCGTCGCTTCCTCATGGACAATGGCGGCCTACGCCGCCGCCGCCTCAAACCAAGGTATTTCTCCTCACGCGCACACAGAGAGCGCGAGCTTGTTTCCCGTCAGTTCGTCCTTCTCGCCCAGATTGATGAATCCACTGTACAGATTGATTTATCCTGACCCGTTTGTTTCTTTCAGCGGCGCCATGGAGATGGAGGGGAAAAGTTCTGCGAAGAAGAAGAAGGTGAGGAAGACCAACCCTCCGGCGGAGGAGGCAGTGACGGCGGCGGCGGCCAGCCTCCTGACGGAGGCTCTCATCTTGGAGATCCTCTCCCGCCTCCCCGCCAGGTCCGTGCGCCGCTTCAAGTGCGTCTCCCCGGCCTGGCGCGACCTCATCGCCGACCCCGCCCACCGCAAGAAGCTGCCCCAACCCCTCGCCGGTTTCCTCTACAGCACCTACCAGGGGCCGGACCGCCGCATGTACGACTTTCACTTCGCCAAAGTTCCCGGCGGCGCAGCCCAGCCGGTCGACCCGTCCCTCTCTTTCTTGCCGTCCCACAGGTACTGGTACGTCGACCGGCTGGACTCCTGCAATGGCCTCCTCCTCTCCCGCGCCCACAAGTTCCCTTCTACTCCTTTTGGGGACGACGATGAGCCGCTTGAATACCATTACATCGTTTGCAATCCGGCCACCGGGAGGTGGGTTGGCATCCCCGCACTCCCGCCGGTGGCAGACGGCCACCGCGTCATCGCTCGTTTGGCTTTTGATCCTGCAGTGTCGTCCCATTTCCACGTTCTTCAGTTTGAGGACACCGAACAGGATAAATACATCACAGGAGTGACCATCTACTCTTCGCAAACCGGAGCCTGGAATTACAGAGAAAGCCGCCTTCCTGAGAAAATTAGCCTCTTCGCTGGCTTTACAAGTGTCTTCTTTCAAGGTATGCTGCACTTGTATGGTTTGCTGTATCCCGTGAACACGGACTTTGATGCTGTACTGGTAGCAGTGGACATGGAGGGGCAGGTGTGGAAGACTATCCCTGTGCCGTCTGGTGGTCTGAGTTATGGTATGATGGGAGTGTCACAGGGGTGCTTGCACTATGCTGCCACACCACTAGCTCCTGGCGAGAAGAAGAAGAAGGGGAAGAAGAAAAAGCATGGGGATACAACAACAGTCTGGTACATGAAGGATTATGATAGTAGAGAATGGGTCTTGAAGCATAGTGTGAGCTACGATGAGTTGTGCAGCATGACTGGTGGGGAGTACAGGGTGGCTGCTTTTCATCCAGACTGCGACACCATTTTCTTGGACTCGTTTGGTGCTGATACGTTGGCATCATACGATATGCAGCATCGGAAATTCCATCGGATCCGTAGTCTTCGGAAAAACAAGGCAGCGATATTTTTACCGTATGTTCCATTGTTCTCGGACTCATTTGCAGGTGCAGATGGGCAGTAGTGTTACCTGCAAGTCAAGCTTGTGCTTCCTCCAAGAATTTGCTCTTCTTCTGTAGGTGCTGAACTATTTATCTGTTAATCTCTGAATTTTCTTCAGTCATGTCATTTTATGTTCTGTAGCTTGATTTTCTGTTCCGAGCAAACCCTGTAAATTTAGATTAAGCATGCTGCAATTTTGAAAGAACATGGTTACTATTCTCGTTGTGTGTCCAGCTATTGTCCCGGATTCGAATTTGTTTCATGTCGCTAAATTATTCTGAAATCTGGCTTTCTTGTCAATGACCTATGAATTCAGTCTGCTGCAGTTTTAACTTCTGCTACTTAACCTGTTAACCCAAGGGAATATTTGCATGAAGAAAATAACCAGATTTCGCAAGAAGTTATCTTGCTGGGTGAGAGAAACAAGAAATGTCTATTTCTACCCCATGTTCCTCTGTTCTGGGAGTCATTAGCAGTGCTTCCTCCCAAGATTCGGCTCTTTCTTATTTGTCTGTTGATTTCTGAATCGACCTAAATGATGCCATCCAATCTGCTGGTGCTTACGTTCCAGCTAGCTAGATTATTTTTTCGGAGCAATGCCTGGTATCCCCACAGATTAAGCAAATTGTGATTACTATCGTTGTTTGTCTAGCTATTGTACTGCACACGAATGGGTTCCATGTGGCTAAATTATGCTTCTGTAATCTGGCCTTTTTTAGGGTGTAATCTGGCTTTCTTAGCCATATACTACCTCTGTTTATGAATATAAGACGTTTTGACAGTTTAAATTGAAACGCCAAAACATCTTATGTTCAGGAACAGAGGCTGCAGCATTTAACGCTGAGTGCAGCCTGTAATGTACTGAAAGCCTCAGTAGTCTATTTGATCTTAGTCGTCAGCGGTGATGCACTGCATTGAACAAGTCCTTCTGTTTCTGATGAATCCAGTCTTTATTGCTAATCATCAGGTGACAAACCAAAGGGTATAAATATCATCTAGTCTTGTGTCTGGTTCACGCACGAGAGAGGGTTTTTACTTTTTAGTACTAGGTGCCTGCAGGACAGGGCATTTGTGCCCCTGGCTCCCTGCTAGAAAACTTTGCAACTATAGAGAAATATGAACCGTGTGTAAGTACACCATGGTTTACCAGTTTCTAACCTCAATAAAATTATTTTCCAGTCTTCCCATGTTTCCTGTCATTTTGTAGGCATGTGTGATATTTCTTCTGTAACTCTTTGTCGATTTTTCTTCTTCTGAAACTACTCTACATTGGCCCCGAGGGCGACTAGGGTTCCGCCGCGCCGCCACCCTCATCGATCCCCTTTCCCTCGCCGTCGTCGGAGGCAACCGCCGGGCAAGCCCGTGCGGCCGTCGAGGAGGGCGACGACGAGGCTCTCGGCTGCTTCGTCGTTCGGGCAGAGGGTCTCTGGTGCGCCGGGGCGGCGGCCTCGGGTGGTGGTGCGGTCCCGCTTGTTCGTCAGGGGTGGCCGCGGATGCTGGACCGGCTCCTCGGCCGCGTGGGCAGCGAGGTTCCGACAGAAGTTTCCTGTGGCCCGGGGTTGCGCCGTTGGCCTCCGGTGCCTGGATCTGATGTATGGCGCCCGTCCACCTCCTCTGGCCTCTGCCCCCGCCGGATCCAGCTGTTGGTGACCCCGTTCACCGTCCGGTTACCGGCCGGGCGCGGTGGTGTGAGTTCCTGACCAGGAGAAATCCCTTGGCCGTCCTGGACGGCCTGCCGGTGGCGACGTCACGGACGCCGCGCCCCTCCCTGGAGGCATCGACAAGGTCTGTTCTCCCCATCCCCTCCCCTCGGTTCCCGGATGAAAGTCCAGTATCCTCCGGATTCGGCGCCGTCGGCGTTTCGCGTTGTGTCCTCCTTGGGGGTGGTGTTGGGGGAACCTGAGGCGTAGGTGTGTGGGCTTTGAGTGTGGTTGGTGCCGGTCGGCTGGTGGGTTGGGATTCCGGTGAGTGCAGTCCGGCGAGTTCCCCTGTTTGGCTATCCTCTGTCTTGGTGCTCGGCCGCCTGTGTCCGCCTTTTGTTGGAGGGTCGTCACCCTCGAGTCTGGGCTGGAGGGGAAAGGGTTCTCTTCCCGGCAGCAGTGTTGCAGTGGTGCGCTGAGCTCCTGTGCCTCTCAGCATCAACAGGTCTCTCCGGTTCAGTTCACCGCCTTTTGGCTCCCAGCTTCTTCTGCTCCAAGGTTTCTTCTGCAGTTTACCCCCTCTGTATGGTCGTCCAAGGGGTGCGGCTTGGCTTCTGACAAGTTCATCTTTTGCAACGAGGTGCTCATGTGATCAATAGACGAAGGTGTGCTCCGGTCTGCATTCCTCCCAGCTCTAGGGTGAGTGCCTCCTCTCGGCCAACAGTGCGACATCCACGAGCCTGGACGAGGGGAAAGGGTTCCCCCTTCGACGAGGGAGAAGGAGGGTGCGTGGTCATATCGTCTCCTGGTGCTGTAGTCGACGTGCTCGCTCTCTGAGCGTTGGACTGTCCTTTGATGTTGTTCTGTTCTCCTTCCTTGGGCTTCCCATCTTGTAGGGCGACTCCACTTCAGGCTGTGTTTCAATCTTAGATTTTTCTTAGTGCCTAGTGGTGTGTGTTGTGTTGTAAGCTGTCGATCAACATCCTTTATCTTAAATTCCTGGCCGGTTGATGGCTTCGTTAATTCAAAGCCGGGCTCTTGTTGAGCCTTCGTTCTAAAAAAACTACTCTACATTACAGTATCAAGTTTCCATGACATTCTTAATCCCCATGCATAACAGTAGCGATTCCTGGAGAAAACGATTCCTCCTACATGTTTTCCATATTACACAAACTCGCGAGCACACTGAAAAAAGAGGTTTTATTCCCTATAACTTTGTGGTGAATCGGCTCTCAAAACCATTTCCTTTCTTCCTATCTCTACAGGCGTTGCTGAAACAGTGACATCCCCTGTATTCATCGTCACTAGTACTAGTATCTTTCAAGATGATCGCAGCAAAGCAATGGATGGAACAGTTTAGCTAGATTTCAGTCAGCTGACTTTTTGAGTTCGGGTTAGTCGATTTTTGAATCATGGAAGGAGAAGGAAGAAGAAGGAAGAAGAAGGAAGGGCCTCCGGCCTCACAGGAGAGAAGGAATGGGCTCACCGCCATCACCCCATTATCTATCTTAGGGTTCAAGGTGGGGGCGGTGGTAGCCGGCGGTGGTGGGGCGG
>NC_057799.1:535634902-535650917 GCF_018294505.1 Triticum aestivum
GGCGGAAGACCGGCGGTGGGGGGTGGTTTAGGGGAGGGTGGGGCTGCGTGGCGTGCGGGAGGAAGAAGAAACTGTTGGGAGGAGGAAGAAACAATTTGAGCCGTTCGTTTTCTATCCAACGCTTCAAATTCATCCAGGCGAAATTGACTTATTCAAAGCAAGATTTAGTCGACTGGCTCCTAGCCATTCCCTGGATGGAAAGCACCGGGAGTGCACCGGACACCGGTCTGAGAAACCTTACGTCGCTGATGGCGTATGGGCGGCGGGAATCAGTCACCTCTGCAAGCAAAACCTCTGCGGTTCCTACTGTCAATTTGTTGCTCTCTGCCTTTTTTTATCAAAGAAGGGCTTGCCCCTTCCGATTTTCATTACTGAAAACCAAACCAGAGTAATAGGCAGTTCGAACTAAGTGCTTCCTACCGATTCCCAAGCAACACAGCAAAAGGCCAACACAGGCCAATAGACTCCTTAGCCCAACACACCGGGCACAACATAGCAAAGGTTTTGACACAGTGAACATGAAGTTGATAGAAGCAAATAACTACTAAAACAGCAGCAGAGTAGAGGTCACAACAGCAGGAAGTCTTCACTCCAGCCTCGCAACATTGATCCTCCATCCTTGCCTAGTTGTGTACACCTCACTTGCTGCCCGTTCTAGCACTCTTGCCCCCGGCTCCAGCATTTTTCTTGATGGCTCCTTTTCTGCAAGATGGACCAGTCAATCAACCATCGACTCATTAGTTTGGTTATATAGAAAGGACCATTTATCCTTTTGTTTTCCAATATGATTGCATTCCTACTTTTCCAGATAGCCCAAAATAAGGCAGAAACCCCCCACCATCACCATTTTCTTATCATCTTTGTTAAATTTACCTAGCCACTCCCCAAAACAGTCTTTAACATTCAATGGAATGGTTTTTAGCCCACACACACACCTAACCAGACTCCATAACAGAGATGCTGCAGAGCAAGTAAACAAGAGATGATCAACTGATTCATCCTTCCCACAGAACACACATCCCTTTCCTCCTTTCCATCCTTATTTTAGTAAAACATCTCTGGTCAAGATGCTATTTTTGTTAACTAGCCACACAAAAAACGTTAATTTTTGCAGGCACCTTAGTCTTCCATAAGTATTTTTGTGGGAATTTCAGACCCATGGTAATAATTTTCCTATATAAAGATCCTACAGAAAACTTATGATCTGCAGTGAGAGTCCAGATAATTTTGTCTTTCCCCCCTGCAAAGTTATTTCTTCACATCTACTTTTCAAACTACTCCATAGATCAAGAGTTTCCCCATATAATGTTCTTCTAAATTTGAACCCTTGCCACCCTTTTTGAATGGCCTCATCCACAGTTATATTGTGGTCAAAGCAGATATCATATATTCTATGATAAGCTTCCTTCAGAGGCTTATCGTCTACCCATGTATCTTCCCAGAACCTGGTATTTTTCCCATCTCCCAGTTCTTTCTTGACAAATTTATAGAAAATCTCTTTAATTTTTAAAAGACTAGTCCAGAATTGGGAATCTCCAGGTTTCTTGTCTACTAATGCTAAACATTCACCTTTTCTATACTTTTCTCCCAGAATATCTTGCCAGAGACCCTCTTCCGTCTCCATTTTCCAAAACCATTTAGCTAGAAGTGCTATATTCATCACCTCCATATTGAGAATCCCCAGCCCCCTACATCTTTGGGTAAACAACACTCTTCCCATTTAACTAAATGATAGTTTTTGATGTTCTCATCTTCTTGCCACACCAATCTGGCCCTGAAGAAGTCTGCCTTCTTAATAATCCCCTTAGGGACAGCATAAAAGGACATCATAAACAATGGTATATTAGTAAGGCAAGCTTGCACCAGAGTAATTTTGCCAGCTATAGATCCTAGCAGCTTCCCTTGCCAACAACTACACCTTTTTTCAATTTTATTGGTAACACAGTTCCAATGTATGTTTCTAATTCTGTTCTCTGACACAGGCATCCCCAAATACCTGATAGGTAGCTCTCCCATCTTACATTTCAAGATTTCTTGATATAGCAATTTCTTTTCTCTAGCTTTTCCAAATAGCATCAATTCACTTTTATGAAAATTTATTTTAAGTCCTGACATTTGCTCAAATGCCCCCAATATGAATTTGAGGTTCTAACACTTTCTACTTCATCTTTAATCAGGAAGATGGTATCATCAGGATATTGCAGCATATTTATTCCTTTGTTATTTCCTTTTTTCAGCACACCCTTGACTATGTCATGTTCAAGAGAATTATTCATTAGAATGGCTAAAGCATTAGCCGCCAGGTCAAAAAGCAATGGTGACATAGCATCACCTTCAGATGGCGTATTGCTATATGCCTTCAGATGTGTTCTTTGAAGGCTGTTCATTCCAGTGTTCATTCATCTGCCGTCTGATCGTCGCAAGGTGTGCACTGAGCTCTCTCCACGGCCTGACAATGGACGCAACGTCAAACAGATCCGTACGGCGAGGAGTCGTCGAGGAACTGCCGGCGGAACATGTGCATGACCATCATCTACTCATTTGTGACCGACAAGCTATGTTTGATAGAAAAGTTTACTCAGTACATGGATCACAGCAAAGCAACGTGATCTGAGAAAGTTTACCACGCTGATGGCGTATTGGCTCCTAGCAAGGGTGGAGGGAATCAGTCACCTCTGCGAACCTCTGCAGTTAATTTGTTGCCCTATTCGTTCAAATGTGTCTCTGAAGGTTGTTCGTTCCAATGTACATCCATCGATCGTGCCAACATGTGTACACGGCTCGAGTCCTCCACGACCGGTGAATGGAAACGATGTCAAACCATTTGGCACGGCAGCGGTAAGACGACATGGGACGGTGCTCGTCGATGGATGCACCGCCGGTGGAACATGTGCTTCACCACCGCCTACTCACTTATGAGCAACACGCTGTGTTTGGTAGAATGATGCACTTAGCACATGGGAGACGTGTGGAGGGTGGTGTGTACCCATACCTTGTTTCGGTCGGGGGGTTCTCAAGGTTGTCTTGATGGCACTGTCTAGCGGAGCAAATGGTGCGGTTGTGCTCCCAGATTCCGTCTAGCGGGACCTGGAGCATTATACAAGCTCTATCCGATGTTTTTTTCTTTCTCAAGAGTGGCGACATGCCACTTGTTCTGGGCGCCGCTTCTACAAGCTCCTGGGTTTTAACAGGTTTGCTCTACTAAGATGGAGGCCAAGAGGCAATGACAAGCTTCGTTCACGACACGCCGCCAATGGATGCAGGAGGATTTAAACTTTGGCACCTCAAGGATTTTGATGTACTTTTCAATTTATATAAGGATGTTTTTACGAGGTCTATGGTACTTAATATGTAGCCCTTGGCCTCTCCAAAAAAAAGCATGAATGAGTAGTTCGGAGGGCAAGGTATTTCACATACATAGTGAAGATGCACTCTCACAATGATTATTTTTGCACCATACATCCATAATCCATTGCATGCCGCTCTTCTTCCGGTCCTACCCCTCTCGAGAAACCCTATCCACCATGGCTCTATCATTCCCCACAGGCTGGACGCAGGTTCCCATCCTCCGCCTAGCACTACAATAGTCAGAGGGGGTGGGGATCCTGGATTTGTGTTGCAGCGCTATAGTTAGGTCTCTTAGGACTAGAGTTTCGTTCCCCGACGGTGGCCATGTGGCAGTGATGTGTCGTGGTTATCAAGAATAAGGTTGCCCAGACTCCTAGTCCACCACGTTGGTGACATAGACAAGGGCGGGCAGGGGAGGTCATTGATATGTCTCCAACGTATCTATAATTTTTGATTGTTCCATGCTATTGTATTATCCATCTAGGATGTTTTATATGCTATTTTATATGATTTTTGGGACTAACCTATTAACCTAGAGCCCAGTGCTAGTTTCTGTTTTTTCCTTGTTTTTGAGTATCGCAGAAAAGGAAAACCAAACGGAGTCCAATTGACCTGAAAATTGACGGAGATTATTTTTGGACCAAAAGAAGCCCACAGAGTATCGGAGATGGGCCAGAAGAGTCCCAAGGCACCCACAAGGGTGGGGGGTGCGCCCTACCCCCCTGGGCGTGCCCCCTACCTCGTGGCTGTTGAGAATCGTAGCATAATTTTAAAATTTTCCTACGTTCACCAAGATGCATCTATGGAGTATACTAGCAACGAAGGGAAGGGAGTACATCTACATACCCTTGTAGATCGCGAGCGGAAGCGTTCCAATGAACGTGGATGACGGAGTCGTACTCGCCGTGATCCAAATCACCGAACGGACGGCACCTCCGCGTTCAACGCACGTACGGTGCAGCGACGTCTCCTCCTTCTTGATCCAGCAAGGGGGAAGGAGAGGTTGATGGAGATCCAGCAGCACGACGGCGTGGTGGTGGATGTAGCGGGTCTCGTGCAGGGCTTCGCCGAGCTTCTACGAGAGAGAGAGAGGTGTGGCAGGGAAGGAGGGAGGCGCCCAAGGCTGTTGTGTGCTGCCCTCCCTCCCCCCTTTATATAGGCCCCTGGGGGGGGGGTGCGCCAGCCCCAAGAGATGGGATCTCAAGGGGGGCGGCGGCCACAAAGGGGGGGAAGGGGTTGCCTTGCCCCCCAAGGCAAGGGGGAACTCCCCCCCTAGGGTTCCCAACCCTAGGCGCATGGGGGGAGGCCCAAGGGGGGCGCCCCAGCCCACTAGGGGCTGGTTCCCTTCCACTTTCAGCCCACGGGGCCCTCCGGGACAGGTGGCCCCACCCGGTGGACCCCCGGGACCCTTCCGGTGGTCCCGGTACAATACCGATAACCCCCGAAACTTTCCCGGTGGCTGAAACTGGACTTCCTATATATAATTCTTCACCTCCGGACCATTCCGGAACCTCTCGTGACGTCCGGGATCTCATCCGGGACTCCGAACAACTTTCGGGTTTCCGCATACATATATCTCTACAACCCTAGCGTCACCGGACCTTAAGTGTGTAGACCCTACGGGTTCGGGTGACATGCAGACATGACCGAGACGCCTCTCCGGTCAATAACCAACAGCGGGATCTGGATACCCATGTTGGCTCCCACATGTTCCACGATGATCTCATCGGATGAACCACGGTGTCGAGGATTCAATCAATCCCGTATACAATTCCCTTTGTCAATCGGTATGTTACTTGCGCGAGATTCGATCGTCGGTATCCCAATACCTTGTTCAATCTCGTTACCGGCAAGTCTCTTTACTCGTACCGCAATGCATGATCCCGTGACTAACGCCTTAGTCACATTGAGCTCATTATGGTGATGCATTACCGAGTGGGCCCAGAGATACCTCTCCGTCACACGGAGTGACAAATCCCAGTCTCGATCCGTGCCAACCCAACAGACACTTTCGGAGATACCCGTAATGCACCTTTATAGTCACCCAGTTACGTTGTGACGTTTGGCACACCCAAAGCACTCCTACGGTATCCGGGAGTTGCACGATCTCATGGTCTAAGGAAAAGATACTTGACATTGGAAAAGCTCTAGCAAACGAAACTACATGATCTTTTATGCTATGCTTAGGATTGGGTCTTGTCCATCACATCATTCTCCTAATGATGTGATCCCGTTATCAATGACATCCAATGTCCATAGTCAGGAAACCATGACTATCTGTTGATCAACGAGCTAGTCAACTAGAGGCTTACTAGGGACAGGTTGTGGTCTATGTATTCACACATGTATTACGATTTCCGGACAATACAATTATAGCATGAATGATAGACAATTACCATGAACAAAGAAATATAATAATAACCATTTATTATTGCCTCTAGGGCATATTTCCAACAGTCTCCCACTTGCACTAGAGTCAATAATCTAGTTACATTGTGATGAATCGAACACCCATTGCGTCCTGGTGTTGATCATGTTTTGCCCTAGGGAGAGGTTTAGTCAACGGATCTGCTACATTCAGGTCCGTGTGTACTTTACAAATATCTATGTCTCCATTTTGAACACTTCCACGAATGGAGTTGAAGCGACGCTTGATATGCCTGGTCTTCCTGTGAAACCTGGGGTCCTTCGCAAGGGCAATAGCTCCAGTGTTGTCACAGAAGAGAGTCATCGGGCCCGACGCATTGGGAATCACCCCTAGGTCGGTAATGAACTCCTTTATCCAGACTGCTTCCTGTGCTGCCTCCGAGGCTGCCATGTACTCTGCTTCACATGTAGATCCCGCCACGACGCTTTGCTTGCAACTGCACCAGCTTACTGCTCCTCTATTCAATATATACACGTATCCGGTCTGTGACTTCGAGTCATCCAGATCTGTGTCGAAGCTAGCGTCGACGTAACCCTTTACGACGAGCTCTTCGTCACCTCCATAAACGAGAAACATATCCTTAGTCCTCTTCAGGTACTTCAGGATATTCTTGACCGCTGTCCAGTGTTCCTTGCCGGGATTACTTTGGTACCTTCCTACCAAACTTACGGCAAGGTTTACATCAGGTCTGGTACACAGCATGGCATACATAATAGACCCTATGGCCGAGGCATAGGGGATGACACTCATCTCTTCTATATCTTGTGCCGTGGTCGGGCATTGAGCCGTGCTCAATTGCACACCTTGCAATA
Source organism: Triticum aestivum (assembly GCF_018294505.1). Lineage (NCBI taxonomy): Eukaryota > Viridiplantae > Streptophyta > Magnoliopsida > Poales > Poaceae > Triticum > Triticum aestivum. The sequence goes on from NC_057799.1 coordinate 535,641,491, forward strand.
CAGGCAAGAACCCCTTCTTGGACTGATCCATATTGAACTTCTTCAATATCTTGTCAAGGTATGTACTCTGTGAAAGACCAATGAGGCGTCTTGATCTATCCCTATAGATCTTGATGCCTAATATATAAGCAGCTTCTCCAAGGTCCTTCATTGAAAAACACTTATTCAAATAGGCCTTTATACTTTCCAAGAATTCTATATCATTTCCCATCAATAATATGTCATCCACATATAATATGAGAAATGCTACAGAGCTCCCACTCACTTTCTTGTAAACACAGGCTTCTCCATAAGTCTGTGTAAACCCAAACGCTTTGATCATCTCATCAAAGCGAATGTTCCAACTCCGAGATGCTTGCACCAGCCCATAAATTGAGCGTTGGAGCTTGCATAATTTGTTAGCATTCTTAGGATCGACAAAACCTTCCGGCTGCATCATATACAACTCTTCCTTAAGGAAGCCATTAAGGAATGCCGTTTTGACGTCCATCTGCCATATCTCATAATCATAGTATGCGGCAATTGCTAACATGATTCGGACGGACTTCAGCTTCGCTACGGGTGAGAAAGTCACATCGTAGTCAACCCCTTGAACTTGTCGATAACCCTTAGCGACAAGTCGAGCTTTGTAGATGGTCACATTACCATCTGCGTCCGTCTTCTTCTTAAAGATCCATTTGTTTTCTATGGCTCGCCGCTCATCGGGCAAGTCAGTCAAAGTCCATACTTTGTTTTCATACATGGATTCTATCTCGGATTTCATGGCTTCTAGCCATTTGTCGAAATCCGGGCCCGCCATCGCTTCTTCATAGTTCGAAGGTTCACCGTTGTCTAACAACATGATTTCCAGGACAGGGTTGCCGTACCACTCTGGTGCGGAACGTGTCCTTGTGGACCTACGAAGTTCAGCAACTTGATCTGAAGCTTCATGATCATCATCATTAACTTCCTCCCCAGTCGGTGTAGGCACCACAGGAACATTTTCCCGCGCTGCGCTACTTTCCGGTTCGGAAGGGGTGACTGTCACCTCATCAAGTTCCACTTTCCTCCCACTCAATTCTTTCGAGAGAAACTCCTTCTCCAGAAAGGACCCGTTCTTGGCAACGAAGATCTTGCCTTCGGATCTGAGGTAGAAGGTATACCCAATAGTTTCCTTAGGGTATCCTATGAAGACGCATTTTTCCGATTTGGGTTCGAGCTTTTCAGGTTGAAGTTTCTTGACATAAGCATCGCATCCCCAAACTTTTAGAAACGACAGCTTAGGTTTCTTCCCAAACCATAATTCATACGGTGTCGTCTCAACGGATTTCGATGGAGCCCTATTTAAAGTGAATGCGGCAGTCTCTAAAGCATAACCCCAAAATGAGAGCGGTAAGTCGGTAAGAGACATCATAGATTGCACCATATCCAATAGAGTGCGATTACGACGTTCGGACACACCATTTCTCTGAGGTGTTCCAGGCGGCGTGAGTTGTGAAACTATTCCACATTTCCTTAAGTGTGTACCAAATTCGTGACTTAAATATTCTCCACCACGATCTGATCGTAAGAATTTTATTTTCCTGTCACGTTGATTCTCAACTTCACTCTGAAATTCCTTGAACTTTTCAAAGGTTTCAGACTTGTGTTTCATTAGGTAGACATACCCATATCTACTTAAATCATCAGTGAGAGTGAGAACATAACGATATCCTCCGCGAGCCTCAACACTCATTGGACCACACACATCGGTATGTATGATTTCCAATAAGTTGGTTGCTCGCTCCATTGTTCCGGAGAACGGAGTCTTGGTCATCTTACCCATGAGGCATGGTTCGCACGTGTCAAATGATTCGTAATCAAGAGACTCCAAAAGTCCATCTGCATGGAGCTTCTTCATGTGCTTGACACCAATGTGACCAAGGCGGCAGTGCCACAAGTATGTGGGACTATCGTTATCAACCTTACATCTTTTGGTATTCACACTATGAACATGTGTAACATCACGTTCGAGATTCATCAAAAATAAACCATTGACCAGCGGGGCATGACCATAAAACATTTCTCTCAAATAAATAGAACAACCATTATTCTCGGATTTAAATGAGTAGCCATCTCGAATTAAACGAGATCCAGATACAATGTTCATGCTCAAAGCTGGCACTAAATAACAATTATTGAGGTTTAAAACTAATCCCGTAGGGAGATGCAGAGGTAGCGTGCCGACGGCGATCACATCGACCTTGGAACCATTCCCGACGCGCATCGTCACCTCGTCCTTCGCCAGTCTCCGTTTATTCCGTAGTTCCTGTTTTGAGTTACAAATATGAGCAACCGCACCGGTATCAAATACCCAGGAGCTACTACGAGTACTGGTAAGGTACACATCAATTACTAGTATATCACATATACCTTGGGTGTTGCCGGCCTTCTTCTTGTCCGCTAAATATTTGGGGCAGTTCCGCTTCCAGTGACCACTTCCCTTGCAATAAAAGCACTCAGTCTCGGGCTTGGGTCCGTTCTTTGACTTCTTCCCGGTAACTGGCTTACCGGGCGCGGCAACTCCCTTGCCGTCCTTCTTGAAGTTCTTCTTACCCTTGCCCTTCTTGAACTTAGTGGTTTTATTCACCATCAACACTTGATGTTCTTTTCTGATCTCTACCTCAGCTGATTTTAGCATTGAATATACCTCGGGAATGGTCTTTTCCATCCCCTGCATATTGTAGTTCATCACAAAACTCTTGTAGCTTGGTGGAAGCGACTGGAGGATTCTGTCAATGACCGCGTCATCCGGGAGATTAACTCCCAGCTGAGACAAGCGGTTGTGCAACCCAGACATTCTGAGTATGTGCTCACTAACAGAACTGTTCTCCTCCATTTTACAGCTGAAGAACTTGTCGGAGACATCATATCTCTCGACCCGGGCATGAGCTTGAAAAACCAGTTTCAGCTCCTCGAACATCTCATATGCTCCATGTTTCTCAAAACGCTTTTGGTGACCCGGTTCTAAGCTGTAAAGCATGCCGCACTGAACGAGGGAGTAATCATCAGCACGCTGCTGCCAAGCGTTCATAACGTCTTGGTTCTCAGGGATTGGTGCTTCACCCAGCGGTGCTTCTAAGACATAATCTTTCTTGGCTGCTATGAGGATGATCCTCAGGTTCCGGACCCAGTCCGTATAGTTGCTGCCATCATCTTTCAACTTGGTTTTCTCTAGGAACGCGTTGAAATTGAGGACAACGTGGGCCATTTGATCTACAATACATAGTGTAAAGATTTAGACTAAGTTCATGATAATTAAGTTCATATAATCAAATTATTTAATGAACTCCCACTCATATAGACATCCCTCTAGTCATCTAAGTGAAACATGATCCGAATTCGACTAGGCCGTGTCCGATCATCACGTGAGACGGACTAGTCAAGATCGGTGAACATCTCCATGTTGATCGTATCTTCTATACGACTCATGCTCGACCTTTCGGTCCTCCGTGTTCCGAGGCCATGTCTGTACATGCTAGGCTCGTCAAGTGAACCTAAGTGTGTTGCGTGTGTTCCGAGGCCATGTCTGTACATGCTAGGCTCGTCAACACCCGTTGTATTCGAACGTTAGAATCTATCACACCCGATCATCACGTGGTGCTTCGAAACAACGAACCTTCGCAACGGTGCACAGTTAGGGTGAACACTTTCTTGAAATTATTATAAGGGATCATCCTACTTGCTACCGTCGTTCTAAGCAAATAAGATGCAAAAACATGATAAACATCACATGCAATCAAATAGTGACATGATATAGCCAATATCATCATGCTCCTTTGATCTCCATCTTCGGGGCACCATGATCATCTTTGTCACCGGCATGACACCATGATCTTCATCATCATGATCTCCATCATTGTGTCTTCATGAAGTCGTCACGCCAACGATTACTTCTACTTCTATGGCTAACGTCTTTAGCAATAAAGTAAAGTAATTTACATGGCGTTTATTTAATGACACGCAGGTCATACAAAATAATAAAGACAACTCCTATGGCTCCTGCCGGTTGTCATACTCATCGACATGCAAGTCGTGATTCCTATTACAAGAATATGATCAATCTCATACATCACATATACCATTCATCACATCTTCTGGCCATATCACATCACATAGCACTTGCTGCAAAAACAAGTTAGACGTCCTCTAATTGTTGTTGCAAGTTTTTACGTGGTTTGTAGGTTTCTAGCAAGAACGTTTTCTTACCTACGTATGACCACAACGTGATTTGCCAATTTCTATTTACCCTTCATAAGGACCCTTTTCATCGAATCCGTTCCGACTAAAGTAGGAGAGACAGACACCCGCTAGCCACCTTATGCAACTAGTGCATGTCAGTCGGTGGAACCAGTCTCACGTAAGCGTACGTGTAAGGTCGGTCCGGGCCGCTTCATCCTACAATGCCGCCGAAATAAGAAACGACTAGTAGCGGCAAGAAGAATTGGCAAACTCAACGCCCACAACTGCTTTGTGTTCTACTCGTGCATAGTAACTACGCATAAACCTGGCTTTGATCCCACTGTTGAGAATCGTAGCATAATTTTAAAATTTTCCTACGTTCACCAAGATGCATCTATGGAGTATACTAGCAACGAAGGGAAGGGAGTACATCTACATACCCTTGTAGATCGCGAGCGGAAGCGTTCCAATGAACGTGGATGACGGAGTCGTACTCGCCGTGATCCAAATCACCGATGACCGAGTGCCGAACGGACGGCACCTCCGCGTTCAACACACGTACGGTGCAGCGACGTCTCCTCCTTCTTGATCCAGCAAGGGGGAAGGAGAGGTTGATGGAGATCCAGCAGCACGACGGCGTGGTGGTGGATGTAGCGGGTCTCGTGCAGGGCTTCGCCGAGCTTCTACGAGAGAGAGAGAGAGGTGTTGCAGGGGAAGAGGGAGGCGCCCAAGGCTGTTGTGTGCTGCCCTCCCTCCCCCCTTTATATAGGCCCCTGGGGGGGTGCGCGAGCCCCAAGAGATGGGATCTCAAGGGGGGCGGCGGCCACAAAGGGGGGGAAGGGGTTGCCTTGCCCCCCAAGGCAAGGGGGAACTCCCCCCTAGGGTTCCCAACCCTAGGCGCATGGGGGGAGGCCCAAGGGGGGCGCCCCAGCCCACTAGGGGCTGGTTCCCTTCCACTTTTAGCCCACGGGGCCCTCCGGGACAGGTGGCCCCACCCGGTGGACCCCCGGGACCCTTCCGGTGGTCCCGGTACAATACCGATAACCCCCGAAACTTTCCCGGTGGCTGAAACTGGACTTCCTATATATAATTCTTCACCTCCGGACCATTCCGGAACCTCTCGTGACGTCCGGGATCTCATCCGGGACTCCGAACAACTTTCGGGTTTCCGCATACATATATCTCTACAACCCTAGCGTCACCGGACCTTAAGTGTGTAGACCCTACGGGTTCGGGTGACATGCAGACATGACCGAGACGCCTCTCCGGTCAATAACCAACAGCGGGATCTGGATACCCATGTTGGCTCCCACATGTTCCACGATGATCTCATCGGATGAACCACGGTGTTGAGGATTCAATCAATCCCGTATACAATTCCCTTTGTCAATCGGTATGTTACTTGCCCGAGATTCGATCGTCGGTATCCCAATACCTTGTTCAATCTCGTTACCGGCAAGTCTCTTTACTCGTACCGCAATGCATGATCCCGTGACTAACGCCTTAGTCACATTGAGCTCATTATGATGATGCATTACCGAGTGGGCCCAGAGATACCTCTCCGTCACACGGAGTGACAAATCCCAGTCTCGATCCGTGCCAACCCAACAGACACTTTCGGAGATACCCGTAATGCACCTTTATAGTCACCCAGTTACGTTGTGACGTTTGGCACACCCAAAGCACTCCTACGGTATCCGGGAGTTGCATGATCTCATGGTCTAAGGAAAAGATACTTGACATTGGAAAAGCTCTAGCAAACGAAACTACACGATCTTTTATGCTATGCTTAGGATTGGGTCTTGTCCATCACATCAGTCTCCTAATGATGTGATCCCGTTATCAATGACATCCAATGTCCATAGTCAGGAAACCATGACTATCTGTTGATCAACGAGCTAGTCAACTAGAGGCTTACTAGGGACAGGTTGTGGTCTATGTATTCACACATGTATTACGATTTCCGGACAGTACAATTATAGCATGAATAATAGACAATTACCATGAACAAAGAAATATAATAATAACCATTTATTATTGCCTCTAGGGCATATTTCCAACAGTGGCCGCCTCGGAGACCCCCCTGACTTGTTCCCAACGCCAAAAATCCCTATAAATACAGAAACCTCCAGAAAATAACCTAGATCAGGAGTTCCACCGCCGCAAGCCTCTGTATCCACCAAAAACCAATTGGGACCTTGTTCCGGCACCCCGCCGGAGGGGGGATCCCTCACCGGTGGCCATCTTCATCATCCCGGCGCTCTCCATGACGAGGAGGGAGTAGTTCACCCTCGGGGATGAGGGTATGTACCAGTAGCTATGTGTTTGATCTCTCTCTTTCTCTCTCGTGTTCTTGATTCGGCACGATCTTGATGTATCGCGAGCTTTGCCATTATAGTTGGATCTTATGATGTTTCACCCCCCTCTACTCTCTTGTAATGGATTGAGTTTTCCCTTTGAAGTTATCTTATCAGATTGAGTCTTTAAGGATTTGAGAACACTTGATGTACGTCTTGCATGTGCTTATCTGTGGTGACAATGGGATATTCACGTGATCTACTTGATGTATGTTTTGGTGATCAACTTGCGGGTTCAGTGACCTTGTGAACTTATGCATAGGGGCTGGCACACGTTTTCGTCTTGACTCTCCGGTAGAAACTTTGGGGCACTCTTTGAAGTCCTATGTGTTGGTTGAATAGATGAATCTGAGATTGTGTGATGCATATCGTATAATCATACCCACAGATACTTGAGGTGACATTGGAGTATCTAGGTGACATTAGGGTTTTGGTTGATTTGTGTCTTAAGGTGTTATTCTAGTATGAACTCTAGGATAGATTGAACGGAAAGAATAGCTTCGTGTTATTTTACTACGGACTCTTGAATAGATCGATCAGAAAGAATAACTTTGAGGTGGTTTCGTACCCTACCATAATCTCTTCGTTTGTTCTCCGCTATTAGTGACTTTGGAGTGACTCTTTGTTGCATGTTGAGGGATAGTTATATGATCCAATTATGTTATTATTGTTGAGAGAACTTGCACTAGTGAAAGTATGAACTCTAGGCCTTGTTTCCTAGCATTGCAATACCGTTTACGCTTACTTTTATCACTTGCTACCTTGCCGTTTTTATATTTTCAGATTACAAAAACCTATATCTACCATCCATATTGCACTTGTATCACCATCTCTTCGCCGAACTAGTGCACCCATACAATTTACCATTGTATTGGGTGTGTTGGGGACACAAGAGACTCTTTGTTATTTGGTTGCAGGGTTGTTTGAGAGAGACCATCTTCATCCTACGCCTCCCACGGATTGATAAACCTTAGGTCATCCACTTGAGGGAAATTTGCTACTGTCCTACAAACCTCTGCACTTGGAGGCCCAACAACGTCTAGAAGAAGAAGGTTGTGTAGTAGACATCAAGCAGTTTCCGGCGCCGATGCCGGGGAGGTTAGTGCTTAAAGGTATATCTTTAGATCTTTCCACTGAATCTTTTAGTTTCTTGTTTTATCACTAGTTTAGTCTATAAAAGAAAACTATAAAAAAATGGAATTGAGGGTGCCTCATAATCTTCATCCTTTTATTATCTTTCGTGAAAATAAGGATTCCGATAATTGTGGCAAAATGCTAGAAGAAGAATGCATTAAAATGTTTAGCACTAAATCTTTGAATGATGAGCATTATAGCAATGTTGTTAGTATGAACTCTTTGAATATCCATAGTACTAATGATAATTGCACTAGTCATGATGAAAATGTCTCTTATAAGCATGCCAATTTTGTGGAGTGCATAGAGTTTGCAAGTACACACCAAATAGGGAAGATAGATTTTGCAAGAGGCATAAGTATTTAGAAACCAAATGGTTGCAAGAAAGGCTAGATGTTTGTGCTGAAAATTTAAATTTTCTTAGTCATCCTTGTGAACTTTGCAATGTACGTGGTCATTTAAATATCCAATGCAAATTGTTTGATGATCGTATCGTGTCCAAAAATTGTGATGACTTGATTTTCCTTGCGCATCATAATGAACTTAGTTTGCTTGTGGGTTATGAAGAAATGAAACGTATAACTAAGGATATGCTAGAATTTGTCCTTGATAAGGTTCTTGATTTTGATCTAGAGGAAATTTATATGTATTGTGCGGTGAATTGCATTGAAAATCCTTATATTGCCAATTACATAAAGACAAGAAAACAAATAGAAGATGAAGATAATACTAATGAAAGGGAAGAGACTTTCCAATATTCTCCTATTATTTATTATGATGAATCAAGGAGCTCCAAAAAGAGGATTAAACCCACACATGATGCGAAGAAGAAAAAGAAAAGACGGAGAAGCAAAGGTAAAAAGGTATCCCTCCCAAATGATGTTGCTCTTATTACTCATTGTGATGATGATAATTGCTATACTATTGGTGCTATCCATATTATTAATGATGAGAGTGATTATGCTTATGATATGAAAAGGCCCAAGCTTGGGGATGCCATGTTTGATGAGAATGACAAGTTTGAGAATTTATTTGCTGCAATTAATGATGTACCAAGCTTGGGGATGCTATGTTTTATGATGATGATATGTTTAACCTCCCAAGCTTTGATATGCAAATTTATTATGATGACAGCATGCCTCCTATTTATGATGGTTATATTGATGAAAGTGGGTTTGGAAGAGTGTCAACTTTAGGAAGTAATGATCCCACTACTTTGGAGGGTGTTGAATCTTATTGTGACAATTATGAAAGTGGATTTGGAGAGGTCATGACTTTATTTAGTAATGATTCCACTATCTTGGAAGAGGTTTCAATTGATTATGATGAGAACAAAGTTGCTACTTATGATGATTATTGTGATGACACTTATGCTATAAAAAGTAGTGATGATTATATTAAAACTTGTCATGATTATGATACCCTTTTTCTAAGCATTACCCTTTTAATGTGGAAACAATTTATAGTATTCGAGTTTCTTATGATACTCCCACTATTCCGAATGAAAAGAATTTTGCTTATGTGGAGAGTAGTAAATTTTCTATGCTTGTAGATCATGAAAAGAATGCTTTATGTGATGGTTATATTGTTGAATTCATTCATGATGCTACTGAAAATTATTATGAGGGAGGAACATATGCTGGTAGGAATTGCAATAATATCAAGTTTCCTCTCTATGTGCTTAAAGTTTTGAAGTTATGCTTGTTTTGCCTTCCTATGCTAGTTGATTCTTGCTA